>NC_047123.1:6423145-6700645 GCF_902500255.1 Thalassophryne amazonica | reverse complement strand
GACCTCCAGGAACAGGGTTGGTGACCCCTGCACTAACCTAATCTCGTTTCAGGTGCTTATTAAATCATGTTTGGGGACTGCATGGCGGTTCTCCATTAACACACAACATTAAATAAGATGAGAGTTTGACTCAGCGTGAATATTGCAACAGAAATGTCTTAAATCAGTGGTGTCCAAACTATTACAGAAAGGGCTGAGAGGGTGCAGGTTTTCCTTACAGCCACCGACTCCAGCAGGTGATTTGACTGATTAACATCACTTTGGGCAGGTGGGACACTGTCTGTGTTAACACTGGTGATTTTGCTGTGTAGAACTAATGGTAAAGAGAAAAAAGTTTTAAAATGCACCTTAAAAGATTGAAGTGAACTTTCTAATATCAACAGGCAAACTGCTCCATAATGTAGGAACACGGCCAGCAAAAGCTCTAAAACCTGCTGACTTCTTCTAATCCCTGGCACCACAGAGTAAGCTCACATCCCATGACTGTAAAACGTTCAGCAAGAGCTCTTGTACAGGAATCTGTATCATATCTGTAGTTTTGTATTGGAACTGAAAAAATGTGGATCAACCCACCTCTAATAAGGACGGAGTCAAAGCCAGTGAAAACAGTACCTTTCCCTTTCTCCTCATGGAGAACCTGATCAACAAGAACATCTGGACTTCCAAGGTTTGAGGCAGCACTTTGGCAGGCCAAGAGGTTCCTATGACGAGGTCTTGGACTTGGAAAGGAGCCTAGCAATGACTGCCTATCAGCTTCAGGACTCTTTGTGGCCTGGTTTTGCTGTCGTGGAAGCTTGTCATAACCAGCTGAGGTCCTACTGCTGCTGTAGCCCTCTGAAAGCTGGCATGGTGACTTTATGCTGGACCTGCCCTCTGGTTGAGTTTGGGAGGAAGACATCACAGGTAAACTAAGGGAAAGACAAAAAAAAAAAACTTTCAAAACACAAGCGCCTCAGCAAAGATGGATAACAGATACCTAATATATTAGTACGAAAATCTGAAGGAAAAAAAACCCACAAAACACAAAACATTTTTTTACCACAACGTATGACAAACTCACAGCCTGGAGCAGCTATCCTCCATTGACAAGAAGATAGTCACATTCTGATTCAAACCCTCTGAGGAGAAACTATACCTAGAAAAGACAGTTGGAGACAAACAAAATACAATTATTTTAATCACTTCAATCAATTAGAAATGGCAACTGGAGAACACCTTTAAGATAAACCTTATTCCGGAGTCCATCTTGACGCAGTCCATATCAAAAGACTGTTCAAGTACAGGAGCCTGCAATGTCTCAAGTACCTGACACACACACACACACACACACACACACACACACACACACACACACACACACACACACACACACACACACACACACACTTTGCAAGACGGACTTCACTGGGAGTAATCAAAGATGCAAAACAACTGCAACAACAACCAGTTGAAATGCATTAAAACATAACCATTCAAACCTTTTTCAGGGAGCAGTGCTGCTGAAGGAATGGCACACGGCGAACCTCTTTGGCCATTTTTATACCAATCTCAAGGGCTGTGATCCTCTCCTTTACATGGGAGACTTCAGCTTGGGTAGTGGAGAAATGAGCAAGCAGTTTTGGCAAATGACTCACCTGCTCTTCTTTCCTGTTGACCAAGACATGACATGCTGAAGTTTTGTTTCTGTTCAGCGTTGATGTGTATCCTTCTGAACTCTTATGACTGTCCTTTCTCACTCATTTATTCAACTAGGTAGCAATGGGTACTGGTGTACCAAAGTGACAAATGAAGAAATTACAGTAGAAATTTATTTATGTTGTAATGAATATTTCACCTAGAATTTGCAAACATATTGGACATCATGCAGTAACTGTCTTGTTTGCTGGGCAGAGTGTTCAGTGCAGTAACAAGCACACACCACAGTCCAGTGTTCAGGAAAGAGACATCTGCTGGATAGTAAGTGGAGGCGCATACCTTAACAAGCATCAATTAAGATGTTATAGACCATTAACCCCCTGGGGTCCATGGACAAGTGTCTAAGTGAAGTTTTCCTCATTTTCTATTAATAGATAAGCAATGGAATGTTAGATTTCATTTGGCTACAGCATCTGCTTGTGGGAGATCCTCAATTAAACGGCACCAGTAAAGACTCAAACTGCAAAAGAACAGTTTATGAGTCTCCACTGGTGAAAACAGAAAATCACTGTGGGAAAAATACATGGAAGAATTATTTTCTTCAAGAATGATGCAGGATTCCCCCCCACCCAACGGCTGAAATACGAGGTCTGTCAATAAAGTATAGGTCCTTTTTATTTTTTTCAAAAACTGTATGGATTTCATTCATATGTTTTTACATCAGACATGCTTGAACCCTCGTGCGCATGCGTGGGTTTTTCCACGCCTGTCGGTGACGTCATTCGCCTGTGAGCACTCCTTGTGGGAGGAGTCATCCAGCCCCTCGTCGGAATTCCTTTGTTTGAGAAGTTGCTGAGAGACTGGCGCTTTGTTTGATCAAAATTTTTTCTAAACCTGTGAGACACATCGAAGTGGACACGGTTCGAAAAATTAAGCTGGTTTTCGGTGAAAATTTTAACGGCTGATGAGAGATTTTGAGGTGATACTGTCGCTTTAAGGACTTCCCACGGTGCGAGACATCGCGCAGCGCTCTCAGGCGCCGTCGTCAGCCTGCTTCAAGCTGAAAACCTCCACATTTCAGGCTCTATTGATCCAGGACGTCGTGAGAGAACAGAGAAGTTTCAGAAGAAAGACGTGCGGACGGATTGCACCGTCGGCTCGCAGCTGCTGCGACGCTCCGCCACAGGAAAAACACCTCCGTTGGAAGCCTTAAGGACAAGTTGGAACAGGTCCAGCTGTTAAACAATTTCTCATATACTCACTCCACTGAAAGCCATCAAAAGCCGCCTGGATTTTACAAATAGTTATCAACATGGAGGTGTTTTTCTTGTGCCGCCGCACCACACCGGCTGCGTCCCGACGCGCGGACAAGTCCGCACGTCTTTCATTAAATAAAATCTCCTTTAACAGTGGAATATCCAGATAAAATGCTGAAACCGACTTCTTCTGAAACTTCTGTTCTCTCACGACGTCCTGGATCAATAGAGCCTGAAATGTGGAGGTTTTCAGGTTGAAGCAGGCTGACGACGGCGACTGAGAGCGCTGCGCGACGTCTCGCACCGTGGGAAGTCCTTAAAGCGACAGTATCACCTCAAAATCTCTCATCAGCCGTTAAAATTTTCACCGAAAATCAGCTTAATTTTTCGAACCGTGTCCACTTCGATGTGTCTCACAGGTTTAGAAAAATTTTGATCAAACAAAGCATCAGTCTCTCAGCAACTTCTCAGACAAAGGAATTCCGACGAGGGGCTGGACGACTCCTCCCACAAGGAGTGCTCACAGGCGAATGATGTCACCGACAGGCGTGGAAAAACTCACGCATGCGCACGAGGGTTCAAACATGTCTGACGTAAAAACATATGAATGAAATCCATATAGTTTTTGAAAAAATAAAAAGGACCTATACTTTATTGACAGACCTCGTAGACATTTTTTGGCATCAGTTTCCAATCACAGATTATTTCATTCATCCAAAAAGGAAATATATGACAAGAGAGCAGCAGCCATAACTCACATGATATTACAAATATACTGTTTTGGAATGCCCCACTTCTCTGCTTTGTAGTTCCCAGCAGGTGGTGCTGCTGCACTGTAAGGTGATTTATATCATATATAAGATATACATTGTTTTAAAACATTTTTAATATATTACATTACTTTTGTGACCTAAAGACTTTGGTAAACCCATTTCTAACACCAAAACAATTTATCCACATGAATAAGAAAAAAGTATATTCACTAAAGATTTAAATGAATTTGTGAAAACGCTTCATATTTTCAGCTTTCGAGCCAAACAATTTTTAAGCTCCGGGCACACCATGATAGATCAAGCAAATGTATGAGGAACTAATATGAATTTTAGATATCCGTTTGTGTTTGTTTTTGTCCTGCAAAGTCCTTTTCCCATTCGCTAACTGTATTCCTTGTAAGCTGATGTCCGCAGAGTCTGTTGGATTGTTTTGACATGCTCAAAACTTTGAGTGGACATCACAAAGAGCTTTCTCAGTGGTTGCACATTTAGCATTTTTACCTCTACTTGTTTTGTACCTTTACAATACTCATGCATTCATATCCTGTGGCAGTCTAACACTTCAGAGTGGACTTCTAACTGGCCAAAGCTCTGGCATAGAATGTGAATTCTGCATGAAGGAAGAGAGGACAGTCCCCAGCGCCACAGCATGCAGCATAGCTGTTCATATAGCGAAGGTCAGGACTTAACAAAAGACAGTACAGCTGTGTGCATTTTTATCTGGACGTCAGAGCACCCAGCAAATTCTCTTGGCGAGAAGGTGCCACAGGGAAAGAAGGCCGTTTGCTGTCCTCACTGTTGCAGCCACACTGAACGCCAGCACAGTCAGAAGACACTGTCAGCACATGAACGCAGTGAGGAAGTATGATGTCATGGTCCCAGAGCAAGCTGGATTCCGTCCACATTAGTGTACAGACCTCAGCCCCGCGTGCACATATGCCTTGAAACCAGGAACATCATTCTGCTGAATGCAGTTCTCTGTGTTCCCAGTGGAAATGTGACATTATCTGTCCATCAGTGCCCCAAATCCAAAGAAGGCCAACGGAATTATGTGATTTTGCCACCAAAGAAAATTTAAATACGTAACTAATCCATTTGCGCTATCCATCACAATGTGACATCACCATTACAGTGTTTTAGACAAATATGTTTCACTTTCAGAAGGCGGAGATTGTTCTGAACATTCTGATGTAAACACATGGGCATTATATTAAAAGAAAGCGCCGATACCATGAACAGTAAATTACTGACACTATTGTAAAATTGAGAAAATGCCCTCGGATCACAGACAGCTAATGGATGCGAGATAAAATGTCCAGAATGTTGTGTGGGCCGCTGAAGAGGAGGTACTGCTGGCCCACCACCACCAGAGGGCACCCTGCCTGGAGTGCGGGCTCCAGGCACCAGAGGGCGCTGCCGCCTCACAGGAGCAGCCACAGCTGACACTCATCACCTATGACAGCTGTCACCACTCATCTGATCTGCATCGGTATATCAGCAAGACGTCATCTCCACCTCTTTGCCGAGATATCGTTCTACCGAGGAGGTAACGAACTCAGCCGTTGTGTTGTCTTTCAGACAGTGACTTTGTTGCTTGTGTTTTGACAGTGGTTGGTGAGTACTTGCAGCTGGAGACTGTATTGAACCCTTTTTGATAAGTACTCACATTTTCCTGACAAGAGGTGGAGGTGGTTTTTTTCACCATCCGTGTTGCTGGGTGCAAACGCACCCACATCTAACTGTTTTTGTTCCTCGCCAGCAGTACCAGATCCGACAAGCGGAGGCAGTGGCCACCTGGGAGTTCGGGACTTGGCGGCTCCAGTATTCCCGGGGTTCGGTGGCGGAGGAAATCGTGTGGTTCCGGTTCTGCTTTGGACAGACGTCTTCTATCTTCGAGCCTGCCCACATGACACCTTTGTGAATTGACTTTATTATTGTCTTTTGTAATCTGTCGTGCTTGTTGTGCTTATTTCACAACAGTAAAAGTGCTATTTGACTTCCTCCATTGTCCGTTCATTTGCGGCCCCTGTTGTGGGTGCGTGTTCCAACACTTTCACAACACAGAATTGCAGACAGCTGTGGTTTTTATTATTTAACCAATATTTTACCAGGTTAGTTCCATTGAGATTGAGATCTCTTTTACAAGGGAGACTTGGACAAATTTGTTTCCAATTTACCTAACATGTATATCTTTAGATGTGGGAGGAAACCAGAGCACCGGGAGGAAACCAACGCAAACACGGAGACAACATACAAACACCACACAGAAAGGCCACAGGTGGGGATCGAGCCTATGACCTTCTTGCTGAGGCAACAGTGCTAACCACGAATCCACCGTGCTGCCAAAAGGTTAAGAGTTATGTACTTAGTCTGCCTCCTGAACACTGGACGATACAGTGTGCTTGTCGCTTCACCCAGCTAAGAAGCTCATAACCACAGGGAGAAACATGAAGTGCATTATGTGGGAAATTCTGCTCAAAATACACAACAAAAAGGGAAACTACAACCGAAATTAAAATGGCATGCTGTCAAAGGGAATATGCCTTAAGTGCAGTCACCTGTAGCTAGAATACAGAAAGTTATTCTGCTTTATTATTTCCTTGCTCTTGAACAATACACAAACACAGCACTTGATGAAGCAGTTCTTATGAGTACATAAGAGTATCCATACCACTTTTTGACAGTGTACACAGCCATATCTGCCTTTTGCTTGATCTCCAACTCCAACCGATCATTCTCACATTTGATCTGTTCTTCCAGTCCAGCTGTCAGAGTCTACAAATCACATAAGACACAAATTAGTCCAGAAGTACAATTAAAAAAAAGGTTTTTGTCCACTGCCTCAGGACCTGATTGTCTACAACAATAAACTCTGAGGACATCTGATCTTGTGTATATTTCACCTCATAAATGTGTTCCAGTTGGGCAAGATTATCTGCAGCCAGGACCAATGCTTCATCCAAAGCTTTCTCAAGCTCCTCAGCATCAGTGGCCTAAGGAAGACAGAAATTTTAAATACTGTGACAGCCCACTGCTGCATCCAGCGTCCCTCAGCTATAGAATATTTCTGCATATGACATGTTGGAGTCCTGTAGGTGAAGTCAGATGTATACAGTGTGAAAAGAAAAGGGGAGGGGACCGTTCCCTGGGGAGCGCCGATGCTCATTTGCACAGTTCCAGAAATTGCCTGCCCCAACCTAACGTACTGTATTCTCTCTGTCAAGTAGCTGTTGATCCACGAGATAAATACCTGCTCCACACCCAACTTCACAAGCTTATCCTTCAGAATAGAGGGATGGATGGTATTAAATGCGATTGAGAAGTCGAAGAATATAAGCCGCACATACCCCCCCACCCCATCAAGAAAGGAGAGTGCCCTGTGCAGCATGAACAATATGGCATCCTCCACACCCATATGCGCTCGATAGGCAAACTGTAACGGGTCGAGTGCACGCTGTAATTGTGGCCCAAGAAGCCGAAGAAGAAGCCTCTCAAGTGTCTTCATAACCACAGATGTCAGGGCCACCGGTCTGTAGTCTTTGACCCCTGATGGCCTCCCGACCTTGGGCACTGGCAAAATGCACGCGGTCTTCCACTGTCTTGGCACCTGCCCTATCTGCAGAGCACCTGCAGAGGCACTGCCAGCTCCGCAGCACAGTCCTTCAGGACCCTCGGTGCTATGCCATCAGGTCCAGCTGATTTACCAGGACACACCTTTTGGAGCTACGCCCTCACCTCATCCACGGTGAAATACTCCATATACAGTCCCCCCCGCATAGCTGCTAGGTGGAGCAGAGCAGGAGGCAGTAGCAGAGGTGGAGGCACCGCCGGGTGGTGCACAGTATCATGATGGCTCTAAAGATAATCTTATCAGATATTCCTGTCATGCATGGTGTGTTAAGAGCGCTCTAGTCTGTTCAGAAGGATGCCAGGGCTGCTCCGATCACAAATCGTGGATATTCTACATGTTGAACTGTCCTGGCCCAATATCCCAGGGTATGGGGTGTGTCCTGACCACAAACGAGCACGCAGCCTGCTGAATGTGATGGGTAGCCAATCAGAAAGCGACGTGACAGGTGCAAGGAGTGGAATCCAAAATCAAAACGGCTGTAATGGCGAACCACAAAGTCCTGTGGTCGTGCTGTCTCCACAAACTATCTCCATTGCTTCTTCCTCGTCCACCTGTTTCTTTACTCTGAAGTCACATTTAAACTCTAGAGGTTTTGTGAGATTTCCTGTCTGACCTGGGAATGTTTGTGTGTGAAATATGTTCATGTGTGGTGTGTTGTCTTTACCGTGTGGCTGCACACCACACACTATAAGGCAAAAATTTATATCTAGGATTTTCTTAGCTCCATGTGTGTGGTCTCTCAGGTATTGGAAACCTACAATTTGAAAGTCTTGCCGTGTGAACTAGACATTAGCTGTAGAAAGATCTCAAGGATAATCAGTGGAAACAGGATGGAACTGAGCTCAATTTTGATCTTCATGGTAAAGGCTGTGAATATTTATGTGTATGTGATTTGTTTTTTTGTTTTGTTTTTTTAAATAAATTTGCAAAAATCTAAAAAAAAAACTTTCACATTGTCATTATGGGGTACTGTGTGTAGAATTTCATCCATTTTGGAAAAAAAGCTGTAAGATAACGAAAATTTGGAAAAAGTGAAGCGCTGTGAATACTTTCTGGATGCACAGCATGTTATGTGATGTGAAAGTTTAAAACATAATCCAAACAGTACCTGCTCTTGTTCTTCAATCTTGTCATTTCTGTCTGGGGATAATGACAGTCGGACTTTCCGGTAATACCCTGATCTGGCTCGCCGCATACTACAGAACATTACAATGAGGAACAAAAGTTAGGTACCTTAAACAAAACAGCTCGACTTTGTAACCCAGCATCAAATACAGCTGCAAATCTGTTTATATTAAATCTAGTTAAGCAATCTGAGTCCATACAGGATGTTCCTCACCATTATACAGGAAAAAAATAGAGAATTTTGTAATATTTTTTAAATTTTCCCTTTCCATTTGATACCACAAGTATGCCTGCAGCAACTACAGCAACATCTTGTAGTATCTTTGTTAATTCAGCTGTTCTGTTATATGAATAAGACATACCATAGTTGAATCATCTGCATACATCACAAATTCAATAAATTTGGCAATTTGTAAAGATGAACCAGAGAAGTGGACCCAGACAACCTCCCTATGGTACACCACAATTTGTGTTGCAATCCTCAGAGAAACACACATTATAATAAACTGTTTTGTTTGATGTCAGACAAATAAGAAAAAACATGTGAACCAAAATGGCTATGAATCTGTCCATTTTTTCCAAATGTTCTCCACACAAGTTAAAGCCTTGGAAGAAATTATTTATAATCAGGTATGGAATGACTGTTGGCTGGACTAAAATATACCCTTTAATGACCGACCCTCCATGTTTCAGGAGGAGATTATGTGGTTTACACAACAAAGCGCCTTGGGGCAACTGTTTGTTGTGATTTGGTGCTATATAAATAAAATTGATTGATTGAAAATCACATTCCAGACAAGGTCCAGAACAAGGTCTAAACCAGGGTTTCATGTTTGTATGCGTTTTGTGTGGCTAGTTTGATTTCACATTGCAATGTTGCGGCCCTGTAGGCTGTGCTCTCTAGTTAGAAGCTACACACTGAGAAGGACGCCTGGACCAATCATATCCGCCTGAAACAACACTGGACCAGCTGGAGCCCGGAAGGGTTCAACATGTTCCTGGCACTGCAAAAGACACAAGAAGCGTGGGAAACAAGCCGGCATCACTGCTAGGCTAACCGACAATCCACATAAACCAGCAGTTGCAAGCGTTTTTCCCGCTAGCATCTGCTCGCTGGTTAACAAGATGGACAACATTAAGTTAAGTAACAGAGACCTGGCTGCATGAGAACATCTCAGACCTATCTGGGGAGCTAGCAGACAGCACAATCTTCCAGGCAGACCACATATCGGACTCGTGTAAGACTAGAGGGGGACGTGTGCATCTATATTAACAACAACTGGTACATAGACACTACCATAATTGAGAGACCCTGCTGTCCAGACCTGTAAATTTTACGGTTAAAATTCAGACCTTTTTATCTGCTCAGGGAAATCACTTGAGTGTTTGTTGCTGCTGTGTGTGTATCCACCCGCGGGTTAATGCTAGTGTCGCTATGAGCTGGCTGCACGACAGCATCAGTAAGCAGCAGAACAAACACCCAGAGGGCTTCTTCATCGTGGGATGCCGTTTGTTGATTTTAGCTCAGCATTTAACTCCATCAGCTCCAACGGATTGATCAATAAACTGCAGACACTGCAACTTGGAACCCCCCCTCTGTCTGTGGATTAAGGACTTCCTGACTACCAGACCCCAGCATGACAGAATGGGCATCTCCACCACTGTCCTCAATACTAGTGTCCCTCAGAGCTGTGTCCCGAGTCCTGTCTTGTACATGCTGTACACCCATGACTGCGCTGTGATCTATGGTTCCAACACCCTCATCAAATATGCAAACGATACAATCATTGTAGGGCTCAATAGCGATGATGAGACACCATAGAGGGAGGAGGTCCATGCACTGGTGGCCTGGTGCAGTGACAACCACCTCAACCTCACCACCAAGAAAACAAAAGAAATCATTGACTTCTGGAAGTCGAGGACCACATGGCACTCAGGCCTGGGCATCAATGGGGAAGAAGTGGAGCAGATCATAAACTTCAAGTTTCTCGGACTGTGCATATCAGAGGACCTGGGCTGGACTGTGAACCCCATCCACATTATTAAAAAGGCCCAGAGAAACATACTCCCTCCACTCTGCTGGAAAAGTTTTATCGCTGCACAACAGAGAGCGTCCTGACCCATGGATGCACATTACAGTCTGACAGCTGCACTGTATAAGAGGAAAAAAACAACTGCAGCGCAGCATCAAGACTGCACAGTGGATCACTGACTCTGCAGTCCCACATCTAGAGGAGAGCCACTCGAGACATCTCCTCCGACGGGTGACAAAGATCCAAGATGACCTCGCCCACCCAGAACACTCTCTGTTCACCAGCCTTCCCTCTGGCAGACTCAGGGTCATGCGAGTATCAACTGATCTGCAGGAACCACGACACCTCCCCAACACCTACCTCCCAGTCCAATAAATGGATGATTGCATACAACTGTTCTTTGCCGTAGTTTAATACAGACTATTTATATATAACATATTCTACACTTAATATTTATTACTTATGTTACCTTTTAAAGTTATTTTTTTTTCTCTATGCCTGTGACACTGTAGCTGCAAAAAAGATGCTGCCTAACAGAATGTTGTTGCATGTCTTGTACAATGACAATAAAATTCTTATTATTCTTGTTCTTCTATCTCCCCATAGACGAGACTGATTGCCTTTTGGACGTGTGTGCACCTGGCAGCACGTTATTAATTTAGTGTGTAGCTCCATTTCAACACACAAACACACACAAATTAATGAACAGGTTGTCAGCCATATGAACAAATGATCACAAGTGATTTTTTTATATCATATGCTGAAGGCAGTAAACTCTGCTGAGTCATTTACCGTTCTTTGTCAAACATATGAAGATTACAACATACAATTTGGGATGGGGGCATGTGCATTTTAATGGTGGGGCACAGCACGGCACAGTGCATTAAGACGGTTTATGTGAGTCACACCTGTGTGAGTCTCTAATTGTGAAAATATAGAATCACACAAGTTAACTTCATGATTATCACAGTAATGTGATTATTCATCCTAATAAGAGGTTATGAAACCTGTTTTTAAGCAATTACATCTAGAAGAATTTTATGTAAAATAAAAAAATTCTGCTTAACTATTACCTTTTTGTCTTGTTCATTTTAGCAGTGTAAATAAGGCCAATGATCCTACTGTCTTCCTGTAGACCACACACACCACCTTCAGGAAGGCTCGACTCAACCTGCAGGTAAGAAAATAAATCAAATAAATTTTCTTGCATCTCAGCCTTTTTGCTCGAACTGTACAATTTAAGGACAAAGCCATATTTGACTTTGTACTGTGTTACTACATTAAAACATGAATTAAAAAGCAAAATCCATGAAAACTGTTGAATCAAGTACTTCAGAAACAACTCATTCATGTCATAAGAACAAATACAGTCATGTTGCAGCAAGACTGAATGTGTGTGTGAACGAGAGGGAGCACGGTGAAATAGTGCAGTCACAAGGAGTAGAGGAGTTTAAATATTTGGGGTATCAAAAGGAATGGGACTATTCCACAGAGTGTCGTCCTCAACAGCAAATTTGGGCACATTTTGAAGCATCACAGTAACTTCTCGATCCATACTTGTTGATGTTGAACAAACCTGGTATACATAGTAGTTGCTCATACTTGCTCAGGTGCTGTTTGAGACGGCTGCCTCTCCAGTAGCACTCCAGTTTGACCTCTTTTTAGCTCCTTTTTTCTTTCCTTTTTACCCTTCTGCTCTTCTCATGAGGACACTGTGTGTTCTATACATATCCCATGGACATTTTAAACTTTTCAATACTATCAGGAGCCAGCTTTTTCCACTTATTCAAGAGAGGAACTACTGGCTCTGAGAATAAGGGCACAAGCTGAACCACGACACCCCATCCAGGCAGAGCTTAGGAGAAGACACAGAGGATGCAAGGCTGGGGCTAAGCTAAAGGCTAAGCTAACAGACAACCGGAGGCACTACAAACCATCAATTCCCTCTGTGATAATGGGAAATGTGAACTCGCTGTCTAACAAGATTGACGAGTTGTTGGCACTGAAAAACCAGAGGATTTACCATGAGAGCAGCTTGTTAGCCGGTACGACATGGCCAACCCACCTCTTAGAGACAGTGGCGCTAACAAAAAGACAGGACAGAGAGCTGGAAGTGGCAGAGCTGAAGATGTTGGGAGAGGTGAGGATGGACAGAATTAGGAATGAACATATTACAGAGACAACACAGGCCAGATGGTTTGGAGACAAAGACAAACAGATGGGAAAGAAAAATACTCAGGGAAACACTACAGCCTGTATCATCCAAACAATTTCATCAACACATTTATAAAGCCCACATATCGATGCAATAAAATAACAAATCCCTCAAGGAGCAGAGCAAGGTATAACTACTATAAAACCACTTCGTACAGTCCCGGCGAGTTTTACTACAAAAAAGCACAACTGGCTAGTACACCACGTAACTCACTGAAACCTACCTCACACTCCGGACATCGAATGATACGGTCACACTCAATAGTGCACAGGCATGATGTGCAGTAGATGTGGCCACACAGAAGTAGACGGGGGAGGTTGCCTTCAACTTCTTCTTCTGGAGAAAAACAACAAACATAACATACATTTAAACAAACAAGCACCAATGAATGGGGGAAGATGCAGCCTTCAGCATCAACACTGGTCTGACGGTGCAGCACCAGGTCCACATCCAGTTCAAATAAAAAAACCTTTACAAATGAAAAAAAAAAAAGTTTGAGATTAAAGCAGGGGTGCTGCAAAAAGAGACTCCTACTGACGATCGTTGAGAGATAATGCATAGTTTTTGTCTTGTAGTTAGAGATGGGCCCGATCCGATATCTATATCAGGATCAGATATTGATGCAATTCACATACTGGATACCGGAGGGGCAAGACGGATCCACTTACTGATCCAGGCCATTGCCGCATAAGCATATGGCAAATTAATGCATAAGATGGTGAGCTTACTTTGCTTGTGAATGGGCGTGGCGAAGATTAAAAAAATAACCTTCAAAATTTTAGTAGCATTACTGGCAAAAAATATGATTTTGGTCCATTGACGAGCTCATGAGACTGAATGTCAACATCGCCACCCTGCAGGAAACATGACTAGCCGATGCAGGCACACTGAGGGAGAGGGACGACACATTTTTCTGGCAAAGGAACAGCTCTAATGAGCCCAGAGAGCATGGAGTAGGATTTGCGGTAAAGAACAACCTGCTGAATATGGTAGAACCAAGCAGGGGCTAATCTGAGCGACTCCTAACTCTCCGTTTTAAGACCAATGAAGACCCCGTCACCCTTGTCAGTGTGTATGGCCCGACGCTGTCCACCACTTCCGGATGCCAAGGATGAATTCTATGAGAACCTCGCATCTATCATCAGGAATATCCCCAGTACTGAACAACTTGTTCTCCTAGGCGACTTCAATGCTAGAGTGAATGCAGACATCGAATCATGGCCCTCTTGCTTTGGTCTGTTTGGAGATGGAAAGTCGAACAAGAATGAATAGCGACTGCTCGAGTTCTGTGCCTTTCACAACCTGTGCATCACAAAGTCTTTAAGACAAAGCCTCAAGGCACCTTGAGGCACCTGCGCTCAAACCACTGGCACCAGCTAGATTTGATCCTGGTTTGGCAGGCCAACTTCACACACTCTTATCACAGCACGGACTGTGATACACAACACTGCCTGGTAATGCTGCAAGATCAGGCTGCAACCCAAGAAGTTCCACCATCCAAAGTAACAGGCAATCCCACACATTGGAACCAGTAAGATGACCCAGCCAGATCTTGTAGATCAATTTGCAAAGGAACACGATGCATCACAGCCCAGAGACACTGCCACAGAGAGGTGGGAAACTCTGAGATACCATCCACCGCACCGCCCTGGCTACCTTTGGGAAGAAAACCTCAAAGCCACATGACTGGTTTGAGGCCAAGGCATCAGTGATGGCCTCCGTTATTGATGCCAAGCGCGCTGCACTCACAGAGTACAAGGGGTCACCCTCAGAGGAATCTGCAGATGTTCAGGGCTGCCAGGAGCACGGTCCAGCACACTGCCAGGCGCTGTGCCAACGAGTACTGGACAGAGCTCAGTGAGAAGATCCAGACAGCTGCTGCAACGGGCAACATCAGGGGGATGCACGATGGCATCAAGAAGGCACTGGGACCAATGTAGAGGGAAGGCGGCTCCCCTTAGATCTGCCACTGGGGAAATCATCACCGACCAATTTCAGCAGATGGAACACTACTCAGATCTCTACTCCAGAGAAAACACAGTGGTTCCCTCAGCCCTGGATGCCATTGAGTACATGCCAGTCATGGTAGAGCTCGATGCAGAGCCAACCATGGATGAGCTCAAAGTTACTTTATTTGTACAAAAAGTTAAAATTTGGTTTGGCAGAGTCACTACATTCATAACAATCACATAAACACATAAATACCGATAAAAAATACAATAAATATAATAAAAATACAATGAGCAATGCAAGTATAGGCCAATAGCATGGCACCTAGAAGAAAGTCACAATGTGCCTGCCATCTCTATGCAAAGTAGCAAATAAATTAATTAAATATACATTCAAAGTCATCTGTTAAGAGCACTAATAGCAGCAGGAATAAAAGTGCTCCTGTAGCGTTTAGTTCTGCAGGAAGGAGCTTTATACCTCCGTCCTGAAGGGAGCAGTTCAAACTGATCAAAAAGAGGATGTGAGGCGTCCTTTAGAACTGCCTCAGCCAATCTCTGGACCTGCCTCATGTACAGAGAGGCTGGATACAGCTGAGACTCTCCTCCAATGATTTTGCTTGCCCATTTTACAATCTGATTCAGACTGTTTTTGTTTTTAACTGACAAATTTCCAAACCATGACACCAGACAGAAAGATAAAACAGATTCAATATAACAACGATAAAACATAGTTAACAGTGATTTGTCAATGTGAAAGGATGCCCGTTTTCTAAGACAGAACAAGCGCTGGTATCCTCTTTTACACACCACTTCACAATTAGACTCAAAGGTGAGTTTGTCACCAATGACAGTACCCAGATATTTATAGGTGCTCACAGTTTCTACAGCCTGACCTTTTAGGAGAGTTGCTCCATGTTTGTGGGCACCCTTCCTAAAGTCAATGACCATATCTTTAGTCTTCAATACATTCATCTGTAGGAAAGACTTCTCACATCAGTCCAAGAAATCATCTACAACAGGACCCAGACCTCATCAAGCACTGCAAGACTACTCTACTGCAGCCTCTGCACAAGGTCCTCTGCCAGTGATGGAGAGAGGGAACTGTGCCACAGGACATGAGATGCCAAGATTGTTACCATATACAAAAACAAGGGTGAGAGGAGTGACTGTAACAACTACAAAGGCATCTTCCTACTTAGCATCATAGGTAAATTCTACACTCAGGTCCTCCTGATCTGACTGCAGAGGCTGAATGAGCACGTCTACCCAGAATCACAGTGTGGCTTTCGAGCTGAATGATCCACGATAGACAACTCCAAGATTAGTGTAGAGAGCAGTGGATGTCCCTGTATGTTGCATTCATCAACTTCACTGAGGCCTTCGACCTTGTCAGCAGAGAAGGTCTTTTTCAAGGCTCTCAGAAAGACTGCCTGTCCCCTAAGACTGCACATAGCTTAATCGAGTCCTTCCATTCCAACATGAAGGGGACTGTGCAGTTCAACGGCAATCTCTCCCAGCTCTTCAGCATACGCAGTGGGGTCAAACAAGGCTGTGCGCTCACCAGAACTCTTTGAGATCTTCTTCACGCTCCTCTTGAGGCACGCATTTGGCACAGCACAAGAGGGAATCTACCTGCAGACCAGATCAGATGGCAGATTCTATAATCTTGCCTGCCTAAAAGTGAGGACAAAGGTTCATGAAGTCCTCATCAGAGATATGCTGTTTGCTGATGATGCCGCGATGGTAACACACACCCAACGGGAACTGCAGCTGCTGATGGACCACTTCTGCTGGCCTGCAAGGACTTCGCACTAACCATCAGTCTGAAGAAGAACAACGTCTTGAGCTAAGACACACCTGCACCACCATCAATCACTATGAGCTCAATGTTGTTCACCAGTCATGTACCTTGGATCCACCATCACCAATAACCTCTCCCTTGATGCTGAGATTGACAAGAGGATCGGGAAAGCAGCCACGACACTTGCTCTCCTCACATCAAGAATGTAGACAAACCCCAGGTTGACCGTGAAGATGAAGACAGCTGTGGACAATCCCTGCGTCCTCAGCACCTTGCTTTACAGCAGTGAGACATGGACCACGTAAGCCTGCCACGAGAAAAGGCTCAACTCCATTCATCTCAGAACCCTCCAACGAATACTCGGCATCTCCTGGCAAGACAAGTTGACCAACACTGACGTCCTATCTTGCGCTGGCCTTCCCACGATATACACCCTGCTGAGATGTCGGCTGCAATGGCTAGGTTATGTTCGCCGTATGGAAAATGACCGAATTCCAAAACACATCCTCTACGGAGAGCTTGCCATGGGTCAGAGAAGCATTGCCCACCCTCAGCTGAGGTACAAGGATGTGTGCAAAAGAGACATGAAGGCGCTAGACATCAACACAAACGCCTGGGAGGACCTCGCAGCTGACCATACCAGATGGAGAGGCACACTCTATAGGCAGCTGCAGACAGGTGAAGAGAAGTTGTCTGCTGTGGCAGCAGAGAAGCGAGCTTGCAGAAAGGAAATGACAGCCAACAGACCAGACTCAACACACACGTGACCTATGTGATTGTGACTCCCACTCTTGCATCAGCCTGTACACCCACAAGAGGCACTGCTCAAGTTGAGCAGTCAGTTTGTAAAAAACAACAACAACAAAAAAAAAAAAACAGAGGATATATTTACCCATGGTCAGTCATGACCGATGGAGGCCAGAGACTGGACTCTGAGAGGATTTAGTACTGCTACAATAAGGATGCCAGCTGCCGTTATATGCCTCAGAAGAATAAGGGTTCCCTTTGTTTTTCTCTACAGGGTCACATTTTTGAGAAAAAGCACATTTCATGACAAAATAAAGCCATAATATACATACATTTTAGATGAGATAGAATTTTAGTGATTCCTTGGGAAGACTCCCTCAGAGAAATTGAGGTTCCAGCAGCACACAGTACCAAAAGTGAAAGTTAAAAATAAATAAATAAATAAATAAATAAATATATATATTTGAAAATATAAATACCAGATTTACTGATCAATACTGGTTTACTGGCTACTACTGTTCCACTCATTCCCGACCTCTGTCTTCCTGTTACTCCTCCTCCCCCTGAGTGAGGAGTTACATAGTCTGATGGCCTGAGGGACAAAGGGGGTTTTCAGTCTGTTGGTCCTACACTTGGGAAGGAGCAGTCTGTGGCTGAAGAGGCTTCTCTGGTTGCTGATGGCAGTGTGCAGAAGGTGACTGGCATCGTCCACAATGTCCAGCAGTTTGTCCAGTGTTCTCTTCTCTGCCACCGTCAACAGAGTCCAGCTTCATGCCAGCCCGCCTGATCAGTTTGTCCAACCTGGATGTGTCCTTCTTGGATGTGTCATCCCCCCAGCACACCATGGTGTAAAAGAGGACGCTGGTAGAACATCCACAGGAGTTTCTTGAAGATGTTAAAAGACCGCAACCTCCTCAGAAAGTACAGTCTGCCCTGTCCCTTCCTGTACAAGTGGTTGGTGTGGGGTGTCCAGTCCAGTTTGCTGTCTACCCATAGCTCAAGGTACTTGTAGGAATCTACAGCCTCCACCTCAGCTCCCTCAATCCGAACTGGTCGCGGTCTTTGTCTGGACTTCCCAAAGTCAATGACCAGCTCCTTTGTTTCCAAGGTGTTGAGCTGTAGATGGTTTGTGCAGTAGCAGGCAGCAAAGCCCTTCACTAGGTTCCTGTACTCCTCCGTCATCCCTGCATCTAACAATGGCCGTGTCATCTGCAAACTTCTGGATGTGACACAGCTCAGAGTTGTAGCAGAGGTCAGAAGTGTAGAGGATGAAGAGAAGATGGGCCAACACTGTGCCCTGGAGTGCTCTGGTGCTGCTGATCACAGTGCCAGACGTTGTGTCCCTCAGCCTGACATACTGCGGCCTGTTGGTGAGGTAGCTGGAGATCCAAGTGACCAGGCAGGGGACCACTTGCATCCTGTTCACTTTGTCCTGGAGCACAAGGGGCTGGATGGTGTTGAAAGCACTCAAGAAGCCCAGGAAGAGAATCCTCAATGTGCTGTTTCCCTTATCCAGGTGCGAGTGGACTCTGTGTAGCAGGTAGAGGATAGCATCCTCCACACCAACACCTGCCCGATATGGAAATTGTAGACAGTCCTTGGCATGTTGCTCCTGGGGTTTGAGGAAGTTGAGGAAGAGCTGCTCCAACGTCTCCATCAGGTGTTAAGTGAGCACCACTGATCGGAAGTCATTCATGCGGACGTTTTGCCAATGGGAGCCATTTTTCTTTGTTCTTTTGTTTACTGGAGTAATCTCACAATGGGGCTGGATTAGTCGAGTAATTAGAATAATTTGATTACAAAAAATGTTTGAGGCAAATTCTGTGCCTCAAAGCTCCGTTTAACATTGTAGTAAATATTCCAGGCCTGTGTGTGGCACTGTAACGTCCCCAGAAAAAACAGAAGACGAGAGCGTGCGCATAAGATGTGTTAGCGCTATCAATTTAGCACCAACAGCTACAGCTTTCCAACGCGACACACAGAGTAAAATAAAGCCTTTTAAGAGATAGAGAGTCCACGCTGATCATCTGAAATAACTATACAAGTATAATTACACAACTCTGGAAGAACGTTTGGCTTCTGTGAGTGGAGAAACTGGGAATAGTGCAACATTTTTATTTTTATCTTCATTTTACATACAGTCCCAACTTTTTCTGATTTGTGGTCGTTTCTGTTGCATTTCTGAAATTGTTTCTCCTATCAGTCACGTTTTGTGCTTAAACACTACATTAAGTTCAAGATTGAACAAATAAATTTGGAAAATAACAGCTGTTAACGTTCAGAGTTCTCACCTGCTTTTTGTGATCTGTACCTCTGAACATCACCACAGCTTCTCCACGTTCATTCATATATTCTCATTTTTTAAATGTTTTTAAAGATATGTGACCGTTTATTTCATCTCTTGATCTCATAAATTCAGTATTCGACGCGCACATGGTGTGAACAGAACGGTAACGGCAGAATCACGAGAACGTTCAGAGAGAAGTAAAAGCAGCTCCACGTTTTGTTTTTGTTTTTTTAACATGTTCACTCAGGTTAAAATCCTCTCTCTGCTCCGCGCTCGCTGTGTGCACTGATGTTTCTCAGACTGTAACGTGTCGTGCCTCCATTCAGGAATCTCCCTCCCCCACCCCCTCCCTCGCGGTCTGTTGACTCCGCGCACGCACAACACACACACACCTCCTTCGGTAAACTCTGCATTTTAGACGGCTTTGAAGAAGACGGCCACTGTTTTAATCGGCCGTCTTATCCAAACAGCAGGACGGCTCGCTCCTCACCCTCCATGTTATTGTCCTGCCTTAAGACGAGAGCGAAACAGAGTGAGCGAGGCTGCAGCACAATGTCAGATTCTGAGTCATTTTATGCTTTCTGGATAAAATAAATAATTCATGGTAATCGCGAATATGAAAAATAATTGCGATTGGTGAATATTGTAATAATTGTGACTGCCCTACCAGGGACCCACAGTTGAAGTTTGCTGTTCGCTCGGCGGCGAGCTGCTGTCTCTCTCTGTCTGGTGTGAGTGGCTCTGCACTCCCCTCACAGGAGGCAAGTCACAGCTCCGACCCCGGCCACATCCTCTCAGCGGAAGTCCACTCTTTCTTCTGTGTTTTGCTCAGACTCGCACTGAGTGTTTCAATTTTTTGGGCAACACACAACCCTTCACAGACATGGTAACTTAAAAAAAAGAAAGAGTGCGAGGCTTGCATGTTCAACCTCCAGCTGAAATGCATCTGCTGACTCGCAGAGAAAGAGAGATTAAAAAAAAATAAATAAATAAATCACGCAGGGACCCAGTATACCAACCTTAAAAAAAAAAAAAACAATCCTCAAAAATGGTTACATTTTACAAGTTGGGGAAAAAACAAAACAGAAAGCCACATCCCATCACCATTTCAGCAAAATGTCAAGACTTTGGCACAGAGACATTTGTGCCATTGCTCAGGAGAACCCTGGACTATTGATGATGTTTAACAACGCAAAATTCCTTTTTATCCAATTACTCGCCAGAATAATCGTTAGAATACTCAATTACTAAAATAATCGATTGCTGCAGCCCTATCTCGCAAGCTCAGGTTCACATTTGAGTTTTTGATGCAACTTCTTTGGGAAAACCCGGTTGGAAATTTCCAGACTGGCCGCTGTTGAGGGGATTTTCATCCTTTTGAGTGGGCTGCTGGCCACGTTTAAGGGGTGGCCTGTCTTGAGAGGGGCCACTAATGAGGGGGATCGCTGTACTTCTAACAACTATAGATTTTGCTCCAAACAACCTGATTTATGATTTGACTGTACAGATTTGCTGTAACACATAAATCACGATGTGACTGTTATAGCTCGTGTATTTCTTTGATTTTTGAGCAATCTAAATATGAACAATATGCCTAATTTTGGGCTTGCTACCATCTGCAGGCCTTCATGAAAAGATGATCACACTAGATAGCTCAAAACTGATTAAATTTTTCAACTCTACACCAAATGTTAGAACTAAATGAGCAGTTTCACATCTGTGAGGCGTATAGCGGGTGAGTTATTAATATCTAAAGTTGACACACAAAACACCCTTTTCGCAAAATGTAAAAAAAAAAAAAATCATCTGTGATTAAGATTATGACTTAGGTGGGCACACTCCTGGCTGGGCGCTTTTCAGTCTGGGTGCTCTGTGCCACTTTGTGTCTACGATCACAGTGTTCTATCATCGCTTAACCCCAGCCCGCATCTCACCCCCTCCAGACTTCCAGTTTTCACTCACACAGCTGCACCGATCAGGGCGCTTTTCAGTCTGGGTGTCCTGTGCCCCTCCCTGGAGGAATTTCATTCGAGGAACACTTTAAGGCACTGTTGGCGGCTACAAATCGGCTGATTTTCAATTATGACTCTGGAATTCTCACACTTGTCTTTACTGATTGATGGGAAGCAATGGAATTGCATTAGGCTAAGATGTTTTCTTCATGGATGTGCAGTATGTGGTTCTGAGCGAAGCAGTGGTCAATGTGGCATTTTTGCTGATCTCATAATTACGAATTCAGGATCTTGTAATTACAAGAAAACATCACATAATTACGAGATCTAGCCTAATATTGTATTTTATTGTTTTCGTATGTTATTTTTAGATTATTTTTGTATGCCATGTGCAGCGCTTTGTGACCCTGGTCTGTGAAAGGCGCTTTATAAATAAAGCTTACTTACTTACTTACTTAGATCGAGATAATTATGAGACAATGTGGTTTTTTTATCCAGTGAATGCAATGCACTTCTGTAGCAAATGAAATATGGGCAAAAATCTAACATTATGCATCCCTAAAAATAGATAAAATGGGGGTTTTGATCTGTTTTCAGGAGGGTTTTGACATCCTGAGAGAAATTTTCATATGGGACAAGTTAGTGTTTATCTTGTCTGAACAAGTGATAGGTTGAACAAAATGCTTAATATCCCTGAAAAACCTTAATATCTATCCTGCTGTGTCAACTTGACATATGTTACAATGATTCTATTGAATAAAAATAAATAAATAAATAAAATAGGGCTCAGCTCTCTTTATGTTGAACCTGTGACCAAACGAAATCAGTTTTCCTTCAAACAAATAAAAAGTAAATATAAAAGTTGACAGAAGCAGAGTTGTTACAACCAGACTGCACGTGCCCAAAAACACGTGCCCAAAAAAAAACGAGCGAGCGAGCGCGCGCGCGCGCACACACACACACACACACACAGGTTTAAAAGTATAAAAAATAACGATGTAGTCGTTCTTGTCATCAATCACATTCAACACGTCATTACTAGATTAAATATAACAAAACTAAAATGTCTGAAAGTGACATGTTAGCAGATGCTAACGACGTGCCGAGGAACTTTGCTCAACCACACCGTGAGAACGAAGTTTACCACAAAAGTCCACATTTAATTGAGGGGAAAAAAGAGACGTTCGCATCCTACCGGGCAAAGTGAAGGCATTTCCACAATACTTGCAAATAACAGCGTTTGAAAACGGGCCTGAATCCATCGTCGACGTCCGACGCGCTTAAAAACGAAGAAGCGTCGCCCTCAAGGTGGAAGATGAAGGGTCACGTGACCAGCACGCGCTGCGTTCACGCCCAGGCTGCAGGCTCCATCTCTCTGACAGGGACGTAACCAGACTTTTTTTTTAACAGGGGTGGGTCTTTTACATTAAGCGTGGATCTTGAGGTTGGTTGGTAAACTAATCAAAATAAATTCCATAACTTGATACTAACAAATAGGGATCACATCTGAATTGTTTACTGGCCTGGATATAATATAAAATCTCTTGTTAAATATTCATTTATTTTATTTAACCAAGGTTAGTCCCATTGAGATTGAGATCTCTTTTACAAGGGAGACCTGCACAGTTATGAAGTTTCCAATTCACCTATCCTGCATGTCTTTAAATGTCAAATGAAACCGGAAACCCACGCAAACACAGGGAGAACATGCAAACTCCACACAGAAAGGCCACAGGTGGGAATTGAACCCATGGCCTTCTTGCTGTGAAGCAACATTGCTAACCACTAACCCACCGTGGTAAGTCATGTGTATAATAGAAGATATAACTTACTGAATTTTCATGTAAGCCATATCACCGCCAAGTAATTATATATTCTGTGATTTGTATTGAAGGAATTAATATTTATGCAACCAACTGCAAGAGCAGTTACTTGACATATCACCCCAAATCAGAAAAAAAGTATAAGGAAATAAGGAAGAATAAGGAAAATGCAATTTAACAGAAGAGTAATCCTTACATTTATTTTGACTTCTGTTTTATTGCAGACAGTATGAACCCAAGATATTTCAAGTTTTGTATGGTCAGCTTCACCTCATTTGTTAATAAACATCCATTCCTGCATTTTAGACCCAAAAAACATTCAAAAAAAAATTTAAAAACTGGGGCAATTTATTGTAAATATCATCAGTCTTTATAGGCAGTTTGGTTGAGACATGTCAACGGATGGATACATGAACACGTCCAACTAACTGACTATGTCTTGGACTTCATTTACATCAATGATTAATAAACACAAACAGTATATTCAAGTCAAGTCAAGCAGCATGTGTTGGTGCCAGCATCCATTACACCACAGAGCCGCCTTAGGTCCCTGATGGAAACCGCCCAGGCAGGCAACTGGTTTATCCCCACCTCACTAAAATAACCATCTATCTGCCACAGTCTTGTGAAACGTGTCCATTCCATTGGCCTTCTCCAGTCAGTGACTGGAGAAAACTATTTGTATGTACAGCTCTGATCACTTGGGAGCCGGACAGCCAGGTCTGAGCGCACACAGCACAGGGAGGTGCCTGTCAGCTGATCACAGCACACTGACAGCTGGATGACGGCTCAGTGCACAGATTAAAAACACAGAAAACACCACCCGGACAGGTGACAATACCTACATATGCAATTACATAACAAATAACGAAAATGAATGACCACATGACACAGAGTGACACTTTCATCTGGGTGCTGAATGGACAGGGGGGACGTGTCCACCCACAGCTGCTGCTGCTAGAGATCTCTGGTCTGGAGAATACATACCGAGTTTTGAAGGACATGAACTTACAACATTCCTCCGTGAGGCGTGTGTCTCTGCCTGCTGTCCTCACATGGAAATGCAAAAAACATCTTTCGCCTTTACGCTGGGCTGCAGCGACTGCACACAGGGAACCTGGTCCATGTCCTTGTTGATTTCAGGCATTTTTCAGCACCTTGTACAAGCTATCGATGGTAATGCAGTGGCAACGTTTCTGGCTGGTAATCTGAGCTTTTGTAAATTGCAGGTTTGAATCCTGTGGGTGGCGTATATTTCTTTTTTTTTTCACAGCAGCTGCGCGATGTGGTTACATATGCTCCAGCTGCTCATTCTATGTTCCCGCTGTGACGGTTTTGTGCACGAGCGTGCCCGAAACTGTCACAGCGGCATCGTTCACACCTGCCCAATGTTTTCGTGGTTCACTCATATGAGCTGTTCCACAGTGATTCGCCCTGATTTGTACTTATTTGTGTGAAGGGGCCCTCACAGATGTTGGTCCATATTGAGATGACAACATCACACAGTCGTCCATTCAACCAGTCTGTCCATTCTCCTCTGACCTCTGACATCAACGAGAGATTTTCATCCAAACAACTGCCACTGGATATCTTCTCTTTTTCAGACCATTCTCTGTAAACCCTAGAGATGGTTGTGTGTGAAAATCTCAGTAGATCAACAGTTTCTGAAATAGTCAGACCAGCCTGTCTGGCACCAACAACCACGCCACGTCAAAGTCACTTAAATCCTCTTTCTTCCCCCATTCTGATGCTCAGTTTCAACTTCAACGAGTTGTCTTCACCACACCTAGATGTCTAAATGCTTTGAGTTGTTGCCATGTGACTGTGTTAACAAGCAATTGAACAGGTGTACCTAATAAAGTGGCCAGTGAGTGTATTGATGCCTTTACGAAATGTGGACCCTGGAAAACTCTGGAAAAACAGAGTGCAGTCCTTCTCCAGCAGTTTGGTTCCACAGCCTGTTGTGTGTGTGGAGGTGAGCCCAACTATTTTGAGTTGGTATCTCTCAACCTCTTGCACAAGCTCAGGCTCCTTCCCAACCAGAGGTGAAATTCCATGGTCCAAGAGTCAAGTTCCATCATCAAGTGTCAGTTTGTGTGGGCCTTTGTCTGTGTCCACGCCAGAAAAGCAGCGCACCAGACCCTCTATAGACTCCATGTGGGTGGCGAGGCCACAGGACACCGGGTTTGTTTGTTCGGGCTGAGCACAGCCGAGTCCCATGGTTGTAGATTTGGCCAGCAGGCACTTGTCTGAAAAATCATTTGTTACCAAATGATTATTTTTGAAACATGATACAAGATCTGTTGGGAATCATGCTGCAAATCATCATCGCAGCCTTCAGTGATTGCTGTTGAAGTGCCTATGTGCAAGGCTGCAGCAGGGCTTCGTGCTGAAGTGACAGGTTTGGACATCAGGAAGCAGGTCACAGAGGAGCCACCCAAAGCTGCCTCATGTTCTGTCCATCACATCCTTCCTGGTTTCCATTTACCTATTTGTTTTTCATTTATCCTTTTATTAATTTCAAACTTTTTTTAAATGTATTTTTACTAGCAGTTTGTAAAATTAATTAATAAATACTGATAAACCACAAAACTGACTTAAGCTCCAGTGTCTCTGTCCATGGTGCTGAAACTGTTTGACTCCTTTGGCCAATTTTCTTAAACCCTCCAAAGCGTGACTATCCAGGGTTGGGACCAGGAAGCAGAGTTGTAGTCTTACACACCTCTCTGCAGCTTCTCTCCCCCTGCCATCCCCTCATTACCCCATCCCCGTAGAGACGGTGCCTGCTCCCAGACCACCAATAACCAGCAAAATCTATTTAAGCATAAAAATTCAAAAAGAAAAAATAATATAGCACCTTCAACTGCACCACAGACTAAAACAGTTAAATGTGGTCTATTAAACATTAGGTCTCTCTCTTCTAAGTCCCTGTTAGTAAATGATATAATAATTGATCAACATATTGATTTATTCTGCCTTACAGAAACCTGGTTACAGCAGGATGAATATGTTAGTTTAAATGAGTCAACACCCCCGAGTCACACTAACTGCCAGAATGCTCGTAGCACGGGCCGAGGGGGAGGATTAGCAGCAATCTTCCATTCCAGCTTATTAATTAATCAAAAACCCAGACAGAGCTTTAATTCATTTGAAAGCTTGACTCTTTAGTCTTGTCCATCCAAATTGGAAGTCCCAAAAACCAGTTTTATTTATTATTATCTATCGTCCACCTGGTCGTTACTGTGAGTTTCTCTGTGAATTTTCAGACCTTTTGTCTGACTTAGTGCTTAGCTCAGATAAGATAATTATAGTGGGCGATTTTAACATCCACACAGATGCTGAGAATGACAGCCTCATCACTGCAGTTAATCTATTATTAGACTCAATTGGCTTTGCTCAAATATCTTAGATCTTGTTCTGACTTATGATATGGAAATTGAAGACTTAACAGTATTCACTGAAAACTCCCTTCTGTCTGATCATTTCTTAATAACATTTACATTTACTCTGATGGACTACCCAGCAGTGGGGAATAAGTTTCATTACACTAGAAAGTGCTGTAACTAGGTTTAAGGATATGATTCCTTCTTTATGTTCTCTAATGCCATATACCAACACAGTGCAGAGTAGCTACCTAAACTCTGTAAGTGAGATAGAGTATCTTGTCAATAGTTTTACATCCTCATTCAAGACAACTTTGGATGCTGTAGCTCCTCTGAAAAAGAGAGCTTTAAATCAGAAGTGCCTGACTCTGTGGTATAACTCACAAACTCGCAGCTTAAAGGAGATAACCCGTAAGATGGAGAGGAAATGGCATCTAGAAAGCTAGAACATCTTACTACTCATCACTAATTGAAGAAAATAAGAACAACTTAGCCAGGCTGACAAAGAGTCAGAGCTCTATTGAGCCGAGTATTCCTTTAACTAGTAATGACTTCATGACTTTCTTTGCTAATAAAATTTTAACTATTAGAGAAAAAATTACTCATAACCATCCCAAAGACGTATCGTTATCTTTGGCTGCTTTCAGTGATGCCGGTATTTGGTTAGACTCTTTCTCTCAGATTGTTCTGTCTGAGTTATGTTCATTAGTTACTTCCTCCAAACCATCAACATGTTTATTAGACCCCATTCCTACCAGGCTGCTCAAGGAAGCCCTACCATTAATTAATGCTTTGATCTTAAATATGATCAATCTATCTTTATTAGTTGGCTATGTACCACAGGCTTTGAAGGTGGCAGTAATTAAACCATTACTTAAAAAGCCATCACTTGACCCAGCTATCTTAGCTAATTATAGGCCAATCTCCAACCTTCCTTTTCTCTCAAAAATTCTTGAAAGGGTAGTTGTAAAACAGCTAACTGATCATCTGCAGAGGAATGGTCTATTTGAAGAGTTTCAGTCAGGTTTTAGAATTCATCATAGTACAGAAACAGCATTAGTGAAGGTTACAAATGATCTTCTTATGGCCTCAGACAGTGGACTCATCTCTGTGCTTGTTCTGTTAGACCTCAGTGCTGCTTTTGATACTGTTGACCATAAAATTTTATTACAGAGATCAGAGCATGGCATAGGTATTAAAGGCACTGCGCTGCGGTGGTTTGAATCATATTTATCTAAGATTACAATTTGTTCATGTAAATGGGGAGTCTTCTTCACAGACTAAGGTTAATTATGGAGTTCCACAAGGTTCTGTGCTAGGACCAATTTTATTCACTTTAGACATGCTGTTATGTGTCGACGCAGATTGAGGAGCGAACCTGCGTCAGACAGGACCCAGCACTAAAAATAACCAGAAAGCAGTTCCAACAACAAAAAACAATTTATTTTTCACCTGTGCCTAAATAAATTATACAAAAAACCCCAACCCAATGTCCTTCAAGAGGAGTGACTGCTGACACGCTCTCCACCGTTCATAAGTAGAGAAGTCCGGCGCTCCTGGACTCACTACCATCAGACAAACACCCCCCAGGTGGACACGACAAACTGACTCTCTGTGAAGCACAGAAGATGTGAGGTAAGTTAGCAGTTATAACAATTTCTTTCACAAGACACACACTATCAGCAACACATCAAGTCTGTACTTTTATCTTTATGCACATGAGCAGCTTCTCACAATAAGTGGAGGATCACTTATCCTGCACGCCACAGCAGTGAGAAGCAAGCCACACCATTCTCATCACAATTTCAAGTATACTATGTAGCAAAACATCAAGTTACTATCTACAATTAGTCAAACAGTTAATTACCTTTACTGTGTGCTGACAGAATGTGTCCTCACCCTTCCCTGCTTCACAGGCTTAATGTGTCAAACCCAGGTGCGGTCCTCAGCATCTCACAAACGAACATAACAAGGTCGAGTTCCCGGCAGTTCTGCTTGATTCACACATGCCTTAAAAGCAGAACGCCATCCAATTATCTGCTACAGCTGAAAGTCTTTAGGGCTGCACGTGAGCACCAGTCCCAGGTGCCTCACATGATATTAACGAGGGTGAGGATTCTTCAGCCAGCACCTTTTTTCCACAGACAAATCAGCTTCCATGCCACCTGAGGAGCAAAGAAAAGAAAAACACACCAAAACCTTCAGCCACACCCCCAACACACAACACATGCTTCCCTTAGGCAGTATTATTAGAAAGCATTGCTTAAATTTCATTGTTACGCAGATGATACCCAGCTTTATCTATCCATGAAGCCAGAGGACACACACCAATTAGTTAAACTGCAGGAATGTCTTTCAGACATAAAGACATGGATGACCTCTAATTTCCTGCTTTTAAATTTAGATAAAACTGAAGTTATTGTACTTGGCCCCACAAATCTTAGAAACATGGTGTCTAACCAGATCCTTACTCTGGATGGCATTACCCTGACCTCTAGTAATACTGTGAGAAATCTTGGAGTCAATTTTGATCAGGATATGTCCTTCAATGCGCATATTAAGCAAATATGCAGGACTGCTTTTTTGCATTTGTGCAATATCTCTAAAATTAGAAAGGTCTTGTCTCAGAGTGATGCTGAAAGCTAATTCGTGCATTTATTTCTTCTAGGCTGGACCTACTGTAATTCAGTACTGACAGGGACTAGAAGGAGAGAGCATATTTCACCCATATTTCACCCATATTGGTTTCTCTTCATTGGCTCCCTGTTAATTCCAGAATAGAATTTAAAATTCTTCTTCTTACTTATAAGGTTTTGAATAATCAGGTCCCATCTTATCTTAGGGACCTCATAGTACCATATCACACCAATAGAGCGCTTCGCTCTCAGACTGCAGGCTTACTTGTAGTTCCTAGGGTTTGTAAGAGTAGAATGGGAGGCAGAGCCTTCAGCTTTCAGGCTCCTCTCCTCTGGAACCAGCTCCCAATTCAGATCAGGGAGACAGACACCCTCTCTACTTTTAAGATTAGGCTTAAAACTTTCCTTTTTGCTAAAGCTTATAGTTAGGGCTGGATCAGGTGACCCTGAACCATCCCTTAGTTATGCTGCTATAGACTTAGACTGCTGGGGGGTTCCCATGATGCACTGAGTGTTTCTTTCTCTTTTTGCTCTGTATGCACCACTCTGCATTTAATCATTAGTGATTGATCTCTGCTCCCCTCCACAGCATGTCTTTTTCCTGGTTCTCTCCCTCAGCCCCAACCAGTCCCAGCAGAAGACTGCCCCTCCCTGAGCCTGGTTCTGCTGGAGATTTCTTCCTGTTAAAAGGGAGTTTTTTCTTCCCACTGTTGCCAAGTGCTTACTCACAGGGGGTCGTTTTGACCGTTGGGGTTTTTCCGTAATTATTGTATGGCCTTGCCTTACAATATAAAGCGCCTTGTGGCAACTGTTTGTTGTGATTTGGCGCTATATAAATAAAATTGATTTGATTTGATTTGATTTTGGAAAATTGTAATTTCATACATTATTTTTATGAAAGGACTTGTCTGCTCCTCTCTATCAGGGGTGGTTTGTGCGCTTGGTTTCAGTGCAGAAGTTTCTCAGTTCAAACCCCACTCCTGCCCATTTCTCCATGCAATGTGGAATTGCTTCAGGAAGGGTATCCAATGTAAAACTTGTGTCAAATCATCATGCAGATCCACCTCAGACCTGCTGAGGTCCTCAAGACACTTGGATCCTGGATCATGTCTCTCCATCACACACACATAAGACATGTCAAAAGTGGGACGAGAAACACTGATTTTAGAATTTGATTGAGCATAAAATCCAGATGAAGCAGCACCATTTGTCTTTGAACACTTTAAGCGTTCATAGTCATCATATTTACCAACTGTTCTTTTTTTTAAACTCATGATGATTTTGTAATTTAACCACTAAAAAGTTTTGGAGGCCATTTCTGTTTTTGTCCACACATTTTTGTTTCCTCATTCTGCTTTTGTCTTCCAGTCTGTGATTCATTCATTCATGTTCTACTCCTTATCTGGGTCCAGGTTGTGGTGGCAGAAGACCAAGCAGCTCATCCCACACTTCCTTTCAATCAGTCTGTGATGTGGCTTGTTTTTCTGAAGCACTGGTGGACGTTTTAATCCACGTGGCACGTCCAAACAAGTCACACAATGGAGACCTTTCCAGAGAGAAGTGACAGAAGACGAGCAGTAAGGGGCGTGGCCTTTCATTGTCAGCAAATACGCTTGTCACATTAACTGTTCTGCAGTTGAAGTCAGAGTTTCTGTGTCCATGATAAAATACAGAAATAAAAACCAACCAAAAAACAGTCAGTGATGCTCAGAGGGCCTGTTGCCAGGTGACATTTGGAAGACATTTGACTTCAGGCTGATAAAAACACAACAACTACAAGATCAATATTTCATTTTAGAATGATTTTATTTTTTTATATTCAAATACTCGTATTTCTTATCTTTTCACAGTCATGGTACACGGTGTTCACAGAAAGATACATTACATATAAAATAAAATATAAGAATACATAGTCTGATCTAGGGGACAATGTTTTTAGGCATGTGGCTCTTCTACTTTCAGATGGTCCCAGAACCTGTCACAGAATGAGACGCTGTCTCTTTCGTTTCCACCCTCAGCTAACCTTGTTAACATACATTCATGTGAAACTGTTTCAATCATTACACTGGCCCATTCTCGAATACTGGGTACAATCAGAGTCTTCCAGTGTCTCAAAATAATTCGACAAGTTGTAATCAAGCTTACAGAAACCACTGTGAAATATTTTTGAGACAAGATAGCTTCTGTCTCCCAGTAGACAAATCTCTGGACGGAGTGGTATATCGAAACCAAGCCAGCCACTTAAAATATATATGACCTTCTCCCAAAGAGGTGTGATGAGTGAGCATTCCAAAATACAATGAATAAAAGTTCCCCTTTCCCTTCTACATTTCCAGTACAAATCATCCCCCGACAGTTTCATTCTGAACAATCTTGATGGAGTAAAATAATACCTGTGCAAAACTTTTTACTCCTGGCCTCTCTCACGTATTTACCACACTCTGCCACCAATTTTTCCCACTTATCGGGTTGATATTCATGACCCAAGTCTTTTTGCCAGCTTCCTTTGAGACTATTAGTGTTGTTGCTAATGGCAAGACTAGCAACTTTATAGAATTGAGAGGCCCTACCTTTATCAGTGGGAGCTTCATAAAATTTAGAATTTCTTTATCACCAAGACTGCATGGTACCAAGCCAAGGCAGCTCCTAATTTGTAAATATTTACAAAAATGATCTCCACCCATCAGATTATATTGCTGCTGCAACTGATCATATGATAATAATACACCTCTTCAAATAGACCACCAAGAGTGTTTATGCCTTTAGATGACCATTGCTCCCAATACACAGATTTTCCTCCAATACAAATTTCACTGTTATACCACAGTGAAGAATATCTGAGTTGTGTTTCTACATTTAAAAAATTTTGTGAGCTTTTGTCCAGACATCATTTGAGTGCAAAATGACTGGATTTGTATATTGCAATTTCTTTGGGTTAGTCTCTGTATAGGCATAAGCGGTAAACTATCTGTTCTTCGACAGCGATCCAGGGATTGGAGAACTCGGCCCTGTGCCAATGTTTGGCTAATTTAGTCATTTCGAAAAGCTAGATAATACAGTCTTAAATCCGGAAGACCTAACCCTCCATTCTCTCTACAGGCACAGAGTTTACTTAACCTAATCCGAGGTTTTTTCCCACTGCCACAGAAAATGTTTTGTGAGATCTTCAAATTGTCTAAATACACTAGCTGGTATTTTGAGGGGCAGCATCATGATGATATAATTGAACTGTGGGACAACTGCCATTTTTATTATAGTTACCTTTCCCTCAGAGACAATTTTATCTTATCCCATTTTTCAAGATTGGTTTTAGTTGTCGCTAATAAAGGACTAAATTTAGCCCAACCATATCATCAATATCATCTGACAATTTGATGCCCAAATATTTCATTCCCTTGCACATACATTTAAAGTTAAACTTTTCCACCATGAATGGGAAACATGTTTTAGAGAGAGGCGTGGCTTCTGACTTATTCCAGTTTATAGAATAATAATAATAATAAGTTTTATTTGTACCGCACTTTATATTTGAATGCAAATCTCAAAGTGCACATAAAACAGCAATAAAAGAGATAAGATAAAATTACAATACATCATACATACATTAGTTAAAAAACTAGCTGTAAGCTTTTCTAAAAAGGAAGGGTTTTAATCCTTTCTTAAAAGCATCCACCCTCTGTGGGGCCTTGAGGTGGTCTGGGAGGGCGTTCCACAGGCAGGGAGCAGCAGCCTCGAAGGCCCGGTCCCCCATGGTCTTGAGCCGTGTCCTGGGTGGGAGCAGACGATGCTGTTGGCCTGACCGGGTTCTGCCAAAGGTATGTGGAGTGAGGAGGTCAGTGAGGTAGGTGGGGGCATCACCATGGAGACAGTGGTGGGTGTGCAGAAGGATCTTGTACTCTATACACAAGGCAGGCACGGAACAACTCAGTTCAAATCTCCACTGCAGGCAGAAGCTGATTAGACAATTAGCATAACGTGACAGCTCAATAACACAAGGTGTGAGGGACACCAAATCCACTGTCATTACTTCATAAAAGTCACCAAAACCAAATTACCTCAGGAAGTGTGCTGAAGAGCGTGAGACCTCACTCAATAATCCTTCACAGACTGTGGCGTCAAACCTGAAGCGGTCTCTGCGTCCGCAATGGTGAGATTGTTCTCCTGACGTCGATCTCACACGTCTGCTCACAAGGTCGAGTCTCTGGCAATCACACACTGTGCATTCAAGGTTTAAGTGCAACAATCTCTGATCAAGACAGAATACACCACAGCTGTGAGTCCTGATGACCTGCACATGAAAACAAGCCTCAGGTGTTCAGGGTGAGGTCCTAATGCTCAGCCACTCAGTCCTGAATGCATGCCACCTGGTGGGAGAAACAAAACCAAGCCAGCCAAACACCCCAGCATACAACAGTACCCCACCCTCACGGGAAGCCTCCTGGCGACCCCCCTCTAGGGACCAATAGCTGGAATGTTGGCTGGGAGCAAAAAACACCTCCTGCAGCTTCAGTCTCAGCTCCGTGTGCTGACGATCCAGCTGGGAAAGCCTGTCTCCAAGAGCCGAGCATTACTGCGCTCTGAAGACAACTCCGTCGTCAGCTGCTCAACCTACAATGGTAATCTCTTCATGTGGTCATTGATCATCTCAATGTTGAGCTTCTCTAGTTCTCACTTCAAGCTGGATAATGCAAGCTTCCAGCCGCCTCCTCTCCTCTGCCAACAGGGAACTTCGTGTTGAGACTATCAATCCCATCTTGGAGTTTATCTTTTTCTCACCCTGAGCCTGTCTGCAGTAGACTGCTCCTCCTGGGTGTGAGCATGTCTCCCTCCATGGCTTTAATCAATCAATCAATCAATTTTTTTTTTTATATAGCGCCAAATCACAACAAACAGTTGCCCCAAGGCGCTTTATATTGTAAGGCAAGGCCATACAATAATTATGTAAAACCCCAACGGTCAAAACGACCCCTGTGAGCAAGCACTTGGCTACAGTGGGAAGGAAAAACTCCCTTTTAACAGGAAGAAACCTCCAGCAGAACCAGGCTGAGGGAGGGGCAGTCTTCTGCTGGGACTGGTGGGGCTGAGGGAGAGAACCAGGAAAAAGACATGCTGTGAAGGGAGCATAGATCGATCACTAATGATTAAATGCAGAGTGGTGCATACAGAGCAAAAAGAGAAAGAAACAGTGCATCATGGGAACCCCCAGCAGTCTACGTCTATAGCAGCATAACTAAGGGATGGTTCAGGGTCACCAATCCAGCCCTAACTATAAGCTTTAGCAAAAAAGGAAAGTTTTAAGCCTAATCTTAAAAGTAGAGAGGGTGTCTGTCTCCCTGATCTGAATTGGGAGCTGGTTCCACAGGAGAGGAGCCTGAAAGCTGAAGGCTCTGCCTCCCATTCTACTCTTACAAACCCTAGGAACTACAAGTAAGCCTGCAGTCTGAGAGTGAAGCGCTCTATTGGGGTGATATGGTACTACGAGGTCCCTAAGATAAGATGGGACCTGATTATTCCAAAACATTATAAGTAAGAAGAAGAATTTAAATTCTATTATAGAATTAACAGGAAGCCAATGAAGAGAGGCCAATATGGGTGAGATATGCTTTAAGCTACTTATCACTGTCTTTAGCATCATTAACTGCTTCATCCCCGAACATTCACAGCTCTTCCAGTCCTCTCATCTGGTCTTTCATTCGGGCTGCAGTTTCTTCAAGTGCTATAAGACATTATCGCGATTTTCAGTAGCATCTTCAAGATGGCCTTCAAGCCCTCCCAGATCCAGCTCCCGTTTCTTCTTGGTAGAGTGGGCCTGGAAACATTACCTATATACATCCTCCAGCTGAATCTTCATCTCCTCCAGTCGCTGCTCCACGGCACAGTTGGACCTCTTCAAACTATGAACTCTTTCCGAAGTCATCCGTCTCGGTCTTGAGCACTTTATTAAATCGGTCAAGTTCATCTTTCAGGTCTGTAAGAGTCTTTAACTCTTGCCAGGGTCAACACTTTTGTCTCCTCCCTGGCCTCCGCTTCGGCACGATCATACTCCTCTGCATGTAGAGTAGCAATACGTTTCTCTTTGGCCCACATCTGGTCAGACTCTTTTTTGCTTCCTCTCCAGATTGGAGACGATCTGCCGAAGGTGGTCCTGGTCCACCAAGAGGTCATCCATTTCTCTTGCTGCAAACGGATCTCTATCTTATCCAGTTTGTCCATAGGCTGAACTTTTCTACTCCAGCTGCCGCTGAACACCGTCCAAATTCCCACTGGACTCCTTTGAGGCCCTCTTCAGCCCCCTCTACTGACAAGGTGTTCTATCCTGCCTTTGTCTTTCAGCCAGCTGAGTCTAGAGAGCAAAGACGTACTTCTCTACAGTCTTCTTGCTCTTGTTCTCTTCTTTCAGCTTCTCCCGCAAAATATACCCCTCATCCTCCATCTACCCTAGGCAGATGGAGAAGGAAGGTGTCTACTGGACTTCCTCTTGGAGCAGCTCCTGAATGTCCTGCAGCTGACACTCCAGTGCAGAGATATCTTTTGTTATATTTGATGGTCTTGCCTACTGCTTCATTTAGCGGACCTATTAGCGTCTCCACCTCTGACTGCATCTTTGCATTCGTTTCTGTCATTCACTTTGCACAGATTTGGCCAGGAGTTCATAAACCTGTGCATTCAGCCTTCTTTCGACCATGTTCAGAGTCTGCCTAGTCACAAAACAAAAAGCAAAAAACAAACAACCATACCAACACCGCCCCTCCCCAAAAGACCGTCCCATCAAACCCTGGGAAGAGGAGAAAAGAAAAAAACAAAACACAACCCAAACTTAAGCTTGCAAAAAAAGAAAAGAAAAATCTAACACCCCCCCTCCCCAGACGACATGTAGGGACCAACACCCCCCAGAGGACATCCCGCCAGCTCCAGGAGTAATAACCACAGCCGAGGTCCCTCTGGGATCCAAAGTCACCCATGGGGGCTCCTAGCGCCACCCAGAGGACCGTTCCATCAAACTCCAGGAGACCCCCCCCCCCATGACTAACAACAGACCCAGCCCCGGCCGTCTACGGCTAGATGGACCCACAGTCATTTCCTCCCCAGAGGACACCACAGTCACACCCTGAGGGCAGAAACCGGGGGGAAAAATAAATAAATAAAAAAAACAAACAAACCAAACAACAACCCCAACCCCACCCCCTCAGCACAGGGGAAACTGGAAGTACGTCCAGTGTCACCAACCATGACTATATCCCAAAAGTCAACCGGGAGGAGTGGAACAGCGGTAATGGCGTACGGCACAAGACGGTGCCACCCCTCCGACTTTTAAACCAGCCACGGGTATATTCCACTGCCCCAAACCTCAGCTACGCCGATGGCGTACGGCTCAAAGGAACGCTGAAGCCGGAGGTGGAATAGGGAAGTAACGAAAAACACCCCTAAACCCCCCCCCCACCCGGGTGCAGAGGTTACCTGGGAAACGCCCAGCATAACCGAACTGCACCACCCCAGCAACGCCAATGGCAAACGGCACAGAGGCGCACCAAGGCTGGAGGTTGTAAAGGGAATTAAAAAATAAATAAATACCCCAACCCCCCCCCCCCCGCCCCCCCAGGTGCAGAGGTACCTGGAAATGCCCAGCATAACCAAACTGCACCACTCCAGCAACGCCGACAATTTACGGCTCACACGGCTGGAGCCAGAGGAGAAGAGAGGGAACAACAAAGTCAAAAAAAGAGAGAAAAACAAAAAACAACCCAATTACTCCCCCATCACCCCCCAGAGGACCGTCCCCATCAAACCCTGGGAGGTGAAACCAAAAGAAATAAAAAGAAAGACCAACAGACAAACATAAAGTCACCTGGGGCAAACTATGCTCCAGACAGCCTGCATTTTCAACTCCACCAGACCACAGACAGTGCTTTAAACCCACAAAAACAACAAATTAACCCCTGATAAAAAACACCTCATACTAAAACAAGAAACAGATAATAACCAATAAAAAAAAAACTAACATGGCCTATATCGTCAAGTGCAAAGAATGGAAAAACAGTGTTTTCCATCCTTTGAACCTGAACGGTAATGTGATTCTGTCACCAACAGAGGGAGCCAAAGTGCCAAATAAAAAAATCCCCGTGGTAACAGAGTAAAAACCAATTCACACTGCTGTAAACGACAGCAGGTTATAACAAACAGCTTAAAGTGCAAACTAAATACCACCGGGGCTGCTACAACAGGCGTCAGAGCCAGCTGCACGGGAGGAGACGGGGCTACAGCCGTAACAGCGGGGTGCGACGCGACCCAAGCTGTAAACTCCACCATACGCGCACCAACACTCACAACCCGGGCAGAGAGCACCCGCAACTGATCCCGGATCAACTCCAACATCTGCTGCAGCCTTCCCGGCAAAGATACCGTCTCTGCTTCCGCTGGTCCATTGATAAATGGCCAGAGACTACTGTTATGTGTCGGACGCGGTCGGAGCACCGACCCAGCGTTTGACAGGACCCAGCACGAAATAAGCAGAGCACGGTTCAAAAGATAACACATTTTAATGTAAGTGAGTGAAGTGATAAACAACTAAAGTCCCCGGTCTGGTGAGGTGGAAACACGGTGCGCTCTCAACAGCGCAAACGGTCCGGAGCCCACAGCAGTTTGGACCCAGGGACCCCGCCGACACCCCCCAGGTGGCCGCGACAAACCGAGTCTGTGGAGAAAGAAACATGAGGTGAGTCCAACACTCTCCACCCAGAGAGACACAGCTCAAAAGGGTGCACACAATCAGCAAACACTTCCTGGCTTAAATATATATCAGCTTCTTACCCTGCAGGCACGGAACAACTCAGTTCAAATCTCCACTGCAGCAGAAGCTGATTAGACATTAGCATAACGTGACAGCTCAATAACACAAGGTGTGAGGGACACCAAATCCACTGTCATTACTTCATAAAAGTCACCAAAACCAAATTACCTCAGGAAGTGTGCTGAAGAGCGAGAGACCTCACCCAATCCTCCTTCACAGACTGTGGCGTCAAACCTGGAGCGGTCTCTGCGTCCGTAATGGTGAGATTGTTCTCCTGACGTCGATCTCACACGTCTGCTCACAAGGTCGAGTCTCTGGCAATCACACACTGTGCATTCAAGGTTTAAGTGCAACAATCTCTGATCAAGACAGAATACACCACAGCTGTGAGTCCTGATGACCTGCACGTGAAAACAAGCCTCAGGTGTTCAGGGTGAGGTCCTAATGCTCAGCCACTCAGTTCTGAATGCATACCACCTGGTGGGAGAAACTGAAAACCAAGCCAGCCAAACACCCCAGCACACAACAATCTTGGTTCTTCCTGGGTGGTTCTTATGGCAACTGATCCAATCCCAAACAAGGACTATTTGTATATAAAAATGTATTTCCTAAAATGATACATTTTGTGTTTCAAATGAAATTGTAGCTTTTTACCCCTCGAAATCCTCAAAAAGCTTCTGCTTGCGGGGCTTCGCCCCCCTGAGCCCCCCACGAGGGCGTTGCCCCTCAACCCCACCGAGGGCCCTGCAGCCCACTGGACCCCCAACTCAAGGATTTGAACCCCCCTTTCACATTCCTATATACGGCCCAGAGGAAGACTGATGTTCTTGTTGTGTGTTGGGGGGTGTGGCTGGACATTTTGGTGTTCTTTTCTTTTCTTTGCTCTCCAGGTGGTATGAAAACTGATTTGTCTGTGGAGAAGGTGCTGGCTGAAGAGTCCTTCACCCTCATCAACATTATGTGCAGCACCTGTGGATGGTGCTCACATGCAACCTTAAAGACTTTCAGCTGAAGCAGATAATTAGATGGCGTTCTGCATTTAAGCCATGTGTGGTTCAAGCAGAATTGCCGGGAACTCAACCTTGTGATGTTCGTTTGTGAGACACTGAGGATCGCGCCTGGGTTTGACACATCGTGCCTGTGAAGCAGGAAGGGTGAGGGACACATGCTGTCAGCACACATCAGAGGTGATTAATTGTTTGACTACTTGTTGATAGTAACTTGGTATTTATATTTGAATCGCTTCTCACTGCTGTGGCGTGCGGACAACTGATCCTCCACCTGTTGTGAGAAGCTGCTCATTTACATAAAGCTTAAATACAGACCTGAATGTGTTGCTGATAGTGTGTGCCTTTTGAAGGATATTGCTTGTAACTGCTGACTTACCTCACCACTTCTATCCTTCGCAGAGAGTCGGTTTGTCGTGTCCACCTGGGGGGTGTTTGGCGGTAAAAGTGAGTCCAGAAGCGCTGGGCTTCGATCCTATTAGGCGCTGGAGAGCGTGCCAGCCTTCACTCCACCAGACTGACGCATCTTTTGTTTATACACTTTGTTTTGCACCAGAGGTGACACAAATAAATTGTTTTGTTATTGGAACCGCTTTCTGGTTATTTTAGCGCTGGGTTCCGTCAGACGCAGGTCCGCTCCTCAACCCGCGTCGACACATAACAGTTCTGTGTCAATGACCTCATTAGAGCAAAGTGTTAAAATGTTTTAAAGGCTCACGCACTTACTTGATGACTCAATTTAATTTAACTGATTCTGATCAATCAGATAAATGCCTTGATCAGTCTGATTTTGATTATCACAGACGTGGGTTCCTGATGGTTCCCAGAGGTCCAAGTAAAGAACTGATGATTTTCATTGATGTGTGTCACAGGAAACCAGTCAGCTTATTGATTGAAGCAGAACATCCAGCCAGCTGACCCACAGGCTTCCCCATGGAACCTTTTCATGAGGCTGATCTGTTGATCACATTTGAGGACGCCATTGCCCAGATGAGGTGGGATGAAGTAGAGTTGATCATCGAGGAGATGGAAAAGGCAGCGGCAGAGGCATTGTTGACAGAACAGCCAGTTGAAAGCCTCTCTGCTCTTCTACTTCCCCCTGCAGAAGAACCACAGGTAGCTTTAATGATGGTATATGTGTATATACATCACTGCAAAAACTGATAACACAAACGGGTTGAGGAAACATGCTGCGAACAGGCTTCTGCAGCTGTGATTGGAGAAAGAGTCCACTGTGTTATTTTTATCTGTTGCTCTTGGTCTCGTATCCATATTAAACTTTTTTCTGGCAGAAAACTTCTGAGAAGTCTTTGGTTTGGCTCACCAACGTGCAGCTGCTGACGCTCGCCATGAAGAAATGGGCGGAGCCACAGAGAAACCGCTGCAGCTCTTAGATTTGATTGGATTCATGTTTTAAGAACTTATTGAAGTTCTGGATTTAGAATTCAGTTTCAAAGTGCGTTTTGTGCCCAGTGCCCTGTACACTAAACTAATGTTTGCTCTGGTGTCAGTGGACTGATAACGTGGCTCTTTTATTCATCATCACCTTTTTTTTAAAATAAAGTCCATCCATCCATCTTCTTCCGCTTTATCCGGAGTTGGGTCGCGGGGGGCAGTAGCTCAAGCAAAGCCGCCCAGACCTCCCGATCCACACACACCTCCCCCATCTCCTCTGGGGGAACCCGAGGCGTTCCCAAGCCAGCCGAGAGACTTAGTCCCTCCAGTGTGTCCTGGGTTTTCCCCGGGGCCTCCTCCTGATGGGACGTGCCCGGGACACCTCTCCAGCGAGGCGTCCAAGGGGCATCTGAAAAAGATGCCCGAGCCACCTCAGCTGGCTCCTTTCGACGTGGAGGAGCAGCGGCTCGACTCCGAGCTCCTCCCGAGTGACCAAGCTCCTCACCCTCTCTCTCAGGGACCACCCAGCCACCCTGCAGAGGAAGCTCATCTCGGCCGTTTGTACTCTTGATCTTGTTCTTTCGGTCATGAGCCAAATCTCGTGACCATAGGTGAGGGTCAGAATGTAGATCGATTGGGAAATGGAGAGCTTTGCCCCCCTACTCAGCTCTCTCTTCACCGCGACGGTCCGATACAGCGACCACATCACTGCAGATGCTGCACCGATCCGTCTGTCAATCTCACGCTCCATCCGTCCCTTTCTCATGAACAAGACCCCGAGATACTTAACTCCTCCACTTGAGACAAGGACACTCCACTGACCCGAAGAGCGCAAGGCACCTTTTTCCGGTTGAGAACCATGGCCTCGGATTGGAGGTGCTGATTTTCATCCTGGACGCTTCATACTCGGCTGCAAACCGCGCCAGTGCACGCTGAAGGTCCTGATTTGACAAAGCCAACAGAACCACATCGTCCGCAAACAGCAGAGATGAGATTCTGTGGTTCCCAAACCGGACCCCCTCTACACCCTGGCTGCGCCTAGAATTCTGTCCATAAAAGTAATGAACAGAACCGGTGACAAAGGGCAGCCCTGGCGGAGGCCAACGTGCACTGGAAACAGGCTTGACTTACAACCGGCAATGCGAACCAAGCTCCTGCTGCGGTCGTACAGGGACCGGATAGCCCTTAGCAAAGGACCCCGTACTCCTGGAGCTCCCCCCACAGGGTGCCCCGAGGGACACGGTCGAACGCCTTCTCCAGATCCACAAAGCACATGTGGACTGGTTGGGCGAACTCCCATGAACCCTCGAGCACCCGATGGAGGGTGTTGAGCTGGTCCAGTGTGCCATGCCAGGACGAAAACCACACTGCTCCTCCTGAATCCGAGGTTCGACTATCGGTCGAATTCTCCTCTCCAGTACTCTGGAATAGACCTTACAGGGAGGCTGAGGAGTGTGATCCCCCTTAAGTCCTTTATTATAATCTCTGTAGCTCAAACGCTTCCAAATGACTGTGAAGAACATCTGACTGAAGACAGGAGTTGTTTGGATCCGTCACATTTGTTGCTGGCGTTATGACGTGTGATTAAAACTTTCTTCTCTCATCCTTTCTCTTGCAGGCTGACACGTTGACGTTCTTCTGGGATGTTCTCTGTTTGGTTCACGCTCTTGTTACGCAGATGCTTGAAGGACGTTTTCACCCTTTTTATGTTTACAAAGTGGAGGCAGTGTTGCTGCCGTGATTTGTTTTCAGCAGTCTTTTGTTGCTGTTTGTCTGTTTTTTGTTTTTTTACATAAAGTTTTCAGTGTTAACGTGTGTTTTGTTTGTTTTTGTGTGTGTGTGTGTGTGTGTGTGTGTGATCTTTCGTCACCTGTCCAGGGCTCTGCACTGTGACACGAGCTCAAGAAACCCAGGCTTTCTGTGTGAGCTGACGCAACAAATCCAAACATCATGTTCAACAAAAATGGACCAATTACATGTTAATTATTATTTATTGCTGATTGTTTGAATTCAGAAATTAATATCTTTATTTTACCAATCCACCCCCACCACAGTAACTTTAAATGTCTGGATCACAAACAATATGCAGTTAAATTATTCATTGATCTCAAAAAAGCTTTTGATACAATCAATCATGACACATTAATCAATAAACTGGAATAGTATGGGATCGGGGGGATAGTAAATATGATATAAATATTTGAAACCAAGGAGTGTTTTGTGTTCACCCTGTAGTTTTCATACTAAGGGAATTCATTCTTTTCGGCTGTGAGGTTAAAACGACATGCAAGAGGCTTCACTACAAATTGGTACTATGATAGAAATTTTGAAATGTTATTAAATCTCTCTCAGTGAGTCAAAAGCTCTCAGGTTCTACCTACTTATGTTTTAAAGGATACTGTTCCTGTCTATGATAGGATGTAGATGTTGAATCATTTTAACAAACATTTTATATCGTCTGGCTCTTTGTTTGACTCTGTGGGATCTGTTGCTGTGAAATCTTGCAAGGTCTCCTAATGTCTGCTGGTCAACCTTTCAAATTTGTACCTTTCACGGTTCAGGAAGTTCATAAAGTTCTTAAAGCTCTACATCATAGATCCTTACTTTTTGAAGCTGGCAACTGATTTTGTATTGCATGGCTACAATTCCTCTCCATTACCCATGCGTACAACAGGTAACTCAGCTTGTAGTGAAATAAAAGTTTTTGCGTTATTCATTCTGTGAACAATGCCCCCCCCTCCCCCCCCAAAAAAGTCAAATTCTGCCACCAAGGTATCTTTTGAGCACACATACTAAACAATAGGTATACAATAAATACTATAATTATTGGAATACATTGCAACCATGTCAGTAAACAAGACTGCAGAAACCTGTGTGTACTGTCAATATTTGCTCTCACCTACCTGCAATGAAGATACGAAATTCTTGGACTGTACGTGGTGCCACTCAACTAACCAGTACTACTGGATCGATCCTGTTGGATGTTGTTCACAGAGACTGACATATTGACAGACAGAAAATAAATCTAAATTTTATTAAAGAAATTACACCTTGCATTAGCTAACAAATGCTATTTTAACATTTTATGTATTTTTGAACAACTTTATACAACATCCAGTGACTATCTTATCAACAGTAATTATCAATATCCAGTGATTATCAACAGCCAAGATTCTCTTGTCAAAACGAAGTAAGATATGTTACTCAGTATGTACTCAGTATGTACTCAGTATGTACTCAGTATGTACTCAGTATGTACTCAGTACTCAGTGTAATCACTGCATTTTTCACCTTTAACTCACTGTGCAGCACAGTTTACATTGCAGACTCTTACAACTTCACATATAGCAGTCCGAGCAAGATACCTTTCAGCACATAACAGGACCAAACTCAAGGTCAAAGGTCATGGTCACAGGAATGTCAAACTCTAAATTCAAGCAAACAACTTTCCTGGTCAAAATTTTTCAAAGTGTACCTCCAAATTTGGCATGAAAACAGTGAATGGCCTTGTCCATAAGCCATTACTTGGGATGAGTGATCAACCTGGACCATCAGGGTTTACTTAAGGTCAAAGGTGATGTAAGCTAGGTCAAATTTCAGATTACAGTAAAACATGTCATGTATAACACAAAATCAAAAGGGCTTGATGAGAGGATCCAGAAAATATCAATCTTTGAAAGTTATGGCATCATCACAATAAAACCTGAAAAGTTAAAAAAAATTTAAGGGTGTGGAAAAACCATGAAAGTCATGTAGACTCTTGCAATGTCACATATAGCAGTCCTACCAAGATACCTTTCAGCACACAAAAGGATAAAGCTCAAGGTCAAAGCAATGTCAAACACTAAAATAAACAAACCAACTTTCCTGGTTGCAATTTTTCAAAGTTTGTCTCCAAATTTGGCATGAAAATAGTGAATGGCCTTGCCAGTCAGTCTCTCTTCATGGTGATCATTCCTCGTGGTAGTCTGTCTTGTTCATCTTTTGGTCAGTACCTACATTTTAACATATTCATTTAATAGTTAATGCAAATTAGACTCATTGTAAGTAATAATATATATATATATATATATATATATATATATAGAGAGAAGAGAGAGAGAGAGAGAGAGAGAGAGAGAGGAGAGGAGAGAGAGGAGAGAGAGAGAGAGAAATAAGTATTTGAACACTGCGATTTTGCAAGTTCTCCCACTTAGAAATCATGGAGGGCTCTGAAATTTTCATCTTAGGTGCATGTCCACTGTGAGAGACATAATCTAAAAAAAAAAAAATATATAGAATCCAGAAATCACAATGTATGATTTTTTTTTTATAATTTATTTGTATGTTACTGCTGCAAATAAGTATTTCACCACCTGTGAAAATCAATGTTAAAATTTGGTACAGTAGCCTTTGTTTGCAATTACAGAGGTCAAACGTTTCCTGTAGTTTTTCACCAGATTTGCAAACACTGCAGCAGGGATTTTGGTCCACTCCTCCACACAGATCTTCTCTAGATCAACCAGGTTACTGGGCTGTCGCTGAGAAACACGGAGTTTGAGCTCCCTCCAAAGATTTTCTATTGGGTTCAGGTCTGGAGACTGGAGAGGCCACTCCAGAACCTTGATATGCTTCTTACGGAGCCCCTCCTTGGTTATCCTGACTGTGTGCTTTGGGTCATTGTCATGTTGGAAGACCCATCCACGACCCATCTTCAATGCTCTAACTGAGGGAAGGAGGTTGTTCCCCAAAATCTCGCAATACATGGCCCTGGTCATCCTCTCCTTAATACAGTGCAGTTGTCCTGTCCCATGTGCAGAAAAACACACCCAAAGCATGATGCTTCCACCCCCATGCTTCACAGTAGGGACGGTGTTTTTGGGATGGTACTCAGCATTCTTCTTCCTCCAAACACGGCGAGTGGAATTAAGACCAAAAAGTTTTATTTTGGTCTCATCTGACCACATAACTTTCTCCCATGACTCCTCTGGATCATCCAAATGGTCCTGAGCAAACTTAAGAAGGGCCTGGATGTGCGCTTATTTAAGCAGGAGAACCTTCCGTGCCATGCATGATTTTAACCCATGATGTCTTAGTCTATTACCCACAGTAAGAGAGAAAACTGACCCACCTTTCGTCAAAAAAGTGACAGCTGCCAATCAAAATCGACTACGTCGCTAAGCCCGCCCCCCTCTATGACGTCACAGCCCATCAGAATCGATGACGTCACTATGTCCCGCCCCTAAGCCCCTCCCCTAGTCCCGCTTCCAAGCCCCGCCCTTATGACGTCACAGCCCATCATAATCAATGACGTCACTATGCCCCGCCCCTAGGCCCCGCCCCTGGTCCCACCTCCGAGCCCCCGCCCCTTATGACGTCACATCCAATCAGAGTCGATGACGTCAGTATGTCCCGCCCTAAGCCCCGCCCCCGGCTCCTCCCCTAGTTCCGCCCCTGCTCCTCCCCTAGCCCCACCCCCCAAGCTCCTCCCCTAACCCCGGCCAAGCACCGCCTCCAAGCCATACCTCCCCTCCCACCCAGGGTCTAATATTTTAATGTCATTTTATTTCATGAATTAAAGAACGATTAAAAATACCTAGATCTTTTTAATGTATTAAAGAATTAACTAATTCTGAAATAATTAAACATAAATCAGTGTCTATTATTTAATGCCCCTTTAATATTTTTAATTCTTAAATTATTACGTTTCCTTTTCTGTTTTTTAATTCGTAAATTAAAGAAGGGAAACAAATAGCCGTCTCTCGGCTGTAAGTCTTTGCAGCAAGACGGTCAAATACCCACGCATAGAGCCGCTCGCGGAAACATGACCCCACGGCTGTAAAACCTGTTGCAGACGCTAACTGTGTCTGTGTGAGTGCGTGTGTGTGGGTGTGTGTGTGTGTGCATGCGTGTGTGTGTGTGTGTGTGTGTGTGTGTGGCGGGACACCCGCTGAGCGGAGATGTTGCCCCGAGGTGATGAACCCGAAGAACAATAAACAATGCTCCTTATCACTCACGCCAGATGATGTTTTCTTTTAAGATATTAGCCGATCGATCATGGGGCGCGGGACACCCGCTGAGCGGAGATGCTGCCCCGAGCCCGAACAATCAACAATGCTCCTTATCACTTACGCCAAACGGTGTTTTTAGAGCAAAAGGTAAGGAATTACGCCCCGCGGACGAAGAAGGGTTTAAAAAATCCCCCTTTCCGACGGCAGAGTGACATACAGCATTCACCATAGGCCGCGCTATAGGGTGATATTCCAGCGTGGACCTCCTGACACTGTCTCTGAGGGTGAAATTAAGTTGGAGCGGCTTAGTGCCAGCGGCCACGTCAGAAGCGTCACAGCTGCGGCTGAGAGCTGGCATGAGATGTTCAACACCTGCAACGACAGGATTACGGGCCTCTTTACAAGGTGCCTGGCCTGGAGGGACGCTATCGAAGTCCGAAAAAACTTGGCCCCTCTTTTTACTTAAAAAAAAAATAAAAAATAAAAATAAAAAAAACTCTGACGTAGCTCCTCCCCGCATGCACGGGGATTTCTATAAAAAACCAGGGGACCACATCTCATTCAGCATCGGACAACGAACCAGCATGAGCTCCTCAACCTCTCCCATTGCAGCGGCCGACGACATCGCTTGTGACTACGCGCTCGACTGTGGAAGAGACCTGCCGTCCCTGAGCCAGGCTTCACGGACCCGCGGCGGGTACGAGAGCTCGTGGGGAGTTCAGCTCGAGGCGGTCTGGGGTGAGATCCATCCTTCTCACGCGCTTTCCAGCCCGGGAGGCGTGGGGTCTCTTCCCGCTGTCACGGAGGCCGCGAGTCCGCGGGAGGTACAAGACCTCGAACCGGCTGAGAAATACGCCACATCTTTCGCATCTGACCGGCCTGACGGGTTCCTGTCAGAGGAATTCCTGAAAACGGTGAAAGTCGGCGTGGCACACTTACTTTTGGCTGTGATCAAAAGTTACAGACAAAAACTCTGTTACGGGTGTGAGATCGATCACCCCAGCCAGCGCCAGCACGAATGCCTGGACCCGTTAAATGAATATTTCTTTACCGGACATTTTGAGAGATTAATGGTGAGACTCTGGAGACCGACCTTCATCCCGGCTGTGGTAAAGCTCCTAGCCCAGCGCTTCCGAGGGTTCAGGGGGTGGTAGAAAACATCCTCACTGAGCTGAAATACACTGATAATTTTGAAGCAAAGATCAACGAACTGTACACATGTTTCGGTGAAGACGCAGATCTCGACCTGGAGGGGATGGTAGCACGTCTATAACCCAGACGACTGAAGAAAAACCTGCTTTTTTTGTTTGTTTTTTAAATATCATTATATTGTTTACAGTCATGGGTAATTGTGTGATGATTCTCTTTCAAAAGCTTGCGGGGAAGTTTATATTATACGTGGGACTCTCGTATAAGCTGGAGCGGGTAGTCATTCGCAGGCTGGAGATCCCAGACGCCCCGCCTTCATGCGCTTTGGAGAGGGTCTTCGACGTTATCAGACGTCGACCCCGGGCCCAGAGTCTGGACAGATCATATCTACAGCGCGGCTCTCCATTCATCTGAAAAATCTCTGTACACGTATTACTGAAAATCTCTGTTTTGACCACTGACGATTTACACGGTGTAATACGATGCATCTGCTTACATTATACACTCTGTTTGTGGATGTGATAGCGTGCCGGGTGAAACAGATGGGGGTGTCCAGAGGGAGATTGTTCCTACACTTTTACAGCTGAATACTGAAATAAACCGTAAATGCGGGGGAGATGTATTACTGAGAGTTTTCCAGTTTTGTACGTGAACGTATGCTTTTTTCCTTCACGTATGCTGTGTTTAATAAACATGAACAATTGCTTTTTTCTCTGTGTGTGACTTTTAATGAATGTAATAAAGCACATATTCTAAACCTATACGGCCTGTGTTCTTTCCTATAATATTGTTGAAAAAGGGTGAAATGTTTTACAAATCAAATTTATATAGCGCCAAAACCACAACAAAACAGTTGCCCCAAGGCGCTTCATATTGCAAGACAGAGTCATACAAACGAGGTTTTGGTGGAAAAAAAGGTGCTCGTATGAATTAATGAGGGGTTTTAACACAGTCTCATTAAAAGCTCGAGGCTGCTCTGTGAGCGCTCTCCGCGGTGCTGAATCAGAGTTCAATTTAACGTTTCCAAGAGCTCCTATTTAAAACGTATACTTTTTTCCTTCACGCATGTTGTGTTTAATAAACATGAACAATTGCTTTTTTTCTCTGTGTGTGACTTTTAATGAATGTAATAAAGCATATATTCTAAACCTTATACGGCCTGTGTTCTTTCCTATAATATTGTTGAAAAAGGGTGAAATGTTTTACAAAATCAAATTTATATAGCGCCAAAACCACAACAAACAGTTGCCTCAAGGCGCTTCATATTGCAGACAGAGTCATACAAACGGGTTTTGGTGGAAAAAAGGTGCTCGTATGAATTAATGAGGGGTTTTAACACGGTCTTATTAAAAGCTCGAGGCTGCTCTGTGAGCGCTCTCCGCGGTGCTGAATCAGAGTTCAATTTAACGTTTCCAAGAGCTCCTACTTTAAAACAAAAGACTAATATTTATGGTCGCTAAAACATTAAAAATGCAAAAGGACTATCCGGTTCATCATTCTGAAGAGATCCGTCTTAAAAGATGGGTGATGAGGGTTTAATGAAGGATGTATATTATAGTCCGGTAAATCCGGGGAGTTTTGGAGGGCCGGAGCGTTTACGCAGGGCTATGACCGATCAACACGGCTCTAAAATTCGTATGAAGCATATCAGAGATTTCCTGTCGGGGGAAGATGCATACACATTCCACAAACCTGCCAGGACGCATTTTCCAAGAAATAGAGTATTTGTCACAAACCCGCTTAACCAATTTCAGGCAGATTTATGCGACATGCAAGGGTTATCAGATTTTAACGACGGGTACAAGTACCTGCTGACCGTTATCGATATCTTCTCAAAAAAAGCGTATGCCAGACCTCTGAAGTCAAAGCAAGGGCGCGAAGTCTCACAGGCCTTTGCCTCACTCTTAAAGCAGAGCGGGGTGCCTCTGAAGATGCAGACTGATGCCGGGAAAGAGTTTTTTAACAAACCGTTCAAGGATTTAATGAAAAAACACCGGATTCTACATTTTTGCCACCGCAAGTGATCTGAAAGCCTCGGTTGTCGAGAGGTTTAATCGCACGCTAAAGATGAGAATGTGGAGATATTTTACTGCTAAAAACACGAGAAGATACATCGACGTCCTACCGTCTTACTCACGGCTTATAACGAGAGTTATCATAAAAGCTTAAGATGAGGGCCGAATGAGGTTAATGATCGAATGTCGATCAAGTGTTTCAAAATTTGTACGGGGCATCCACCCTACGCAGGAGGCCTGTGAAGTGCAAATATAAGGTCGGAGATATAGTCAGGGTCTCCAAGCTCAGGGAGTTTTGATAAAAAATATGAAACAAAGTTTTACGGATGAAATGTTCACTGTGTCAGAATGTATACAACGTACGCCGCCCGTTATAAATTGAAAGATTATGACGGCGAGATCATTGAAGGTCATTCTATGACCGGAATTGCAGAAGGGTTTAAAATAGCAAAAAGACAGACCGTATCAGGTTCAAGAAATTATTTGTGAACGTTTTAACCAAGGGAAGAATTTGTATTTGTCAGATGGAAAATTGGCCCGAGAAATTTAACTCCTGGGTTTCCCGCGGACACAGCTGATGGCCGTATAAATATGAGAACTTCCAGTCTTCAACCGACATATGAGAAATGGATAGGGATCTGAAACACGGGTTTTATATGACTCTGCCTTCAAACGCCAGCCTAAAAGTATTCCCGACAACACAATTTCATGCTACCAGGTGGACTTGGCTCGACACCTGGATCTAGAGGGTGACTGGATGTGGCGCTGACGGAATTTCTTATCCGCAAACCTGCTTAATTATCCCGGAAAAACCTCCTGTACGTTCCAGGTGATGAAAATTACGGGCAAGAACAAACTCGCCGTTCACTCGCGATATTTTGACACGGATATTATGATAACTTTGAGGTTATTGCAGGGCTGATAAACCCTCGTTTGAGGAGTATAGATCCGAATCTGACTTTAAAATATGACGATATCCAGAAAAAGTTTCTGTGGGAAGGAGACGGTACCAGCCAGGTATATTTTGAAGCCCCGACGGCGTACATGCTGGGGATGCACCCTAATCAATGGCTGAGATGCGGACCCGGGGTCACGAGCTGTCCCCGCTACCCCGATATAAAAGCAGGGATGTATCACCTGTTCTGTTATACAGACGTTGTACAGCCTCAGGCGGTGGGTGACGCTTTTGCTCCTCTCCTCCGAGCGTTCGAAATTGGAGGTCGTTTCGGGGAAATAATTACAAAGAAATTCAACCCCGCTTATTACATCCCGGTCTCCAAAAGACATATTGAGACAGTACGCATCGAAATCAAAAGCGATCAAGATCAAACGGTGGATTTCAGATACGGTAAAGTGGTTGTCACATTACATTTTAAACCGGCGGGATAAAAAAAAAATGGCTGGGGCAGCGCACAAAGCCGACATTTATAGATTTGTGCCTTACTATGAAAATCAAGTCGGGAACGGCCTTCACGGCTTCCACGGCGCTCCTGTTATGTACGGGCGCGGGCTCGGGAACATATTTTCGAAACTGTTCAAATTTGTGTCGCCGCTGATTAAACAAGGATACACGATCGCCAAACCTCACCTGAAAAACGCAGCCCGAAGCATCGCTTCCGACGTAGTGAGCCGCGTTGTTGAGAGGGCCGGACGGAGTCAGGAGCCCGAGCAGCAGCGGGGGTCCGGGATCATGGTGCTCTCAAGAAGGCCCCGGAAACGCCCCCCGGGAAACGGGTCAAAACGGTTAAAAAGCGAAACCCCCGGAAAAAGCAGAACAGTTCGAAGAAGCATAAGAAGAGGAGGTTGTCCGGGGATATTTTCTCTTATTTTCTCTTTTGCGAAATAATTCCCCCGAATGCACCATGAGCGAATTGGATTTATTCGCCGTCCCGGGACCCAGCTGTCCATCGAGCAAAGCCAATACATTGAAGTCAGCCCGTTATCAGCCCTGACGGACATGGGCCCTATCGAGTTTTTTATCCCCGGAGACGGTGAGAGGTATTTAGACCTCAATAATACGCTGCTTTATCTGCGAATGAAAATTACAAACGCCGACGGACTGACCTGGCTAATGACGCCCGCGTGGGCGTCATAAATTATCCTCTCAATACGATTTTCTCACAAGTCGACGTGACTCTGGGTGACCGGCTGATTTCCCAGTCCAGCGCGACGCACCCGTACAGGGCAATGATTGAGACGCTGCTGAACTTTTCCCCCGCTTCATGAAATCGCAGTTCACGGGCGGTTTATTTTACAAGGACACCCCGGGTCAGCACAATTCAACCGCTGTGGATGACGCGGGCCCGAATAAAGGCCTCGTGAGCAGAGCGCGCTTTAGCGCCGAATCGCATGAATTTCAAGTTCAGGGTCCGCTGCACGCGGACATATTTTTCTGCGAGAGGCTTCTTCTGAATAACATTGATCTAAGAGTTAAATTAATTCGAGCCAGCGATGCTTCTGCCTGATGGGGCTGGCGGCCTCCACTTTCAAGCTGAAAATTCTGGGCGCGTCCCTATTCGTTAAGAAAGTCACCGTATCCCCTGCAGTGAGATTGGGCCACTCCGCGGCTCTCATGAAAGGGAACGCCGTGTACCCGTTATCACGAATCAACGTTAAGACTTACGTGATCCCCAGCCATTCCAGGATATGCAACCAGGAGAACCTGTTTTTAGGAACCATGCCCAAATATGTGGTTCTGGGTATGGTGAATCACAATGCATTCAGTGGGAGAAGAGATCTGTCCCCGTTTGAATTTGCACACTATGACCTGGAGTACCTCGCACTCAGTCAAAACGGGAGACAGCTGCCGGCTAAAGCTTTCCAGCCTGAATTTAACAACGAACTCTCTGTCAGGGAGTTTTACAATCTCTACACCGCGACCGGACGACACCTCAAAGACCAGCCTCTCTGTATAGACCGGGAGGATTTTGCGCACGGCTACGCGCTGTACGTCTTCAATTTAAACCCAGGAGGACAGCGGCGCTCTGAGCCCCGTCTCCACAGGCACCCTGCGACTTGAAATGAGATTCAGAGTCGCGACTCCGCATACCACCACGCTGATAGTGTACGCGTGTTATGATTCTCTCCTGGAGATTAATTCCAAGCGACAGGTCCTTGTGGATTTTTACTGATGAACACCCTGGAATTGGACGCTGTTATGAGGGCTTAATAGGAGACCTGTTTGCCGGTGTTTTTGCGTCTGACGAGTTATTCCGGATCAAGCCGGGCCCTCCCGTATATTTCATTGTAAACACCCACCCTAGACATTTACCGGGGGAACACTGGTTAGCGCTCACCGTTGAAAAAAATGGTCGAGCCACATTTTTTGACTCGTTCGGCCTCAGCCCTGACTTTGATTACTACCCTAAAGCATCCTGCAATATCTGGAGAATCTCCCAGATGTTAAAAACATTCTGTATCACAACAAGCAGCTTCAGCACGAGTTATCCGACGTATGCGGACAACACTGCGTGTATTATCTGTATAACAGAGCCAGTGGGAAGTCGCACCGGGACGTGGTGTCTTTATACTCCGAAAATACTATCGCGAACGATGATTTGGTTTCTGATTTTGTGAAAAGATATCGTTATTGCCTTAAGAAAAGCTGCAATACCTCCTGTAACTAGCTAGCAGGGCCTCTGCATGAGTTTAATATTGTCACGGCTTGTGTTAACCGGTGTTCCTATTTTTTTATGTTTTTCCGTGTGAAAATGTAACCCCCGTCTTAGAACGCTCTCCCGATCATACCTTTAAAGTTTTATCGCGTTGGATAATTTAAACCCCCGTTTTTTAAACGTAGAAAGAAGCTTTGACCTTTGACCTTTAATTTTTGTAGTGTTTTTTTCGCCTGAAAACGGGGTGGATGTGTGAGAGCGGCCTTCCGATCATACCTTTAAAGTTTTATCGCGTTTGCATGTGTAAACCTCCGTTTTTAAACGTAGAAAGAAGCTTTGACCTTTGACCTTTGATTTTTTAATGTGTTTTTTTTCACCTGAAAACGGGTGGATGTGTGAGAGCGGCCTTCCGATCATACCTTTAAAGTTTTAACGCGTTGCATGATGTAAACCTCCGTTTTTAAACGTAGAAAGAAGCTTTGACCTTTGACCTTTGATTTTTTGTATGTGTTTTTTTTCGCCTGAAAACAGGGTGGATGATGAGAGCGGCCTTCCGATCATACCTTTAAAGTTTTAACGCGTTTGCATAATGTAAACCTCCGTTTTTAAACGTAGAAAGAAGCTTTGACCTTTGACCTTTGATTTTTTTTTATGTGGTTTTTTTCACCTGAAAACGGGGTGGATGTGTGAGAGCGGCCTTCCGAACATACCTTTAAAGTTTTATCGCGTTTGCACGCTTTAAAACATTGTTATTAAGTACAGAGAGTGTTAATCTTTGATCCTATATTTTTTTTTGTGTTTTTTTTCGCCTGAAAACGGGGTGGATGTGTGAGAGCGGCCTTCCGATCATACCTTTAAAGTTTATCGTTTTGCATGATGTAAACCCCGTTTTTAAACGTAGAAAGAAGCTTTGACCTTTGACCTTTGATTTTTTTTTTATGTTTTTTTTGTGAAAAATGTTCTGAATGTGTAGAAAATGCACCCCCGATCATACCTTAATGTTTTTGCATCGTTGTTATTAAGTAGAGAAGTGTTGAAAGTTGTTTTTTAAACGTATACCGAATAAAAGTGATGAAGGCCGGAGATGAGTTTCAGTCGGTGTTTTATTAGTAACAATATACAAAAACGTGACTGACTGCGATGTATTTTAAAGAATCTTGATCATAATATCCAGTCAGTTTTTAATTCGATACCCTCCTTTTATGGTGAGAAACCTTCCCAGCGTTGGAAGTCTTTTTGTTTTCTTAAGTTTCTTCCTGACCGGCAAATCGGTTAAAAGAAGGGATTCATCCGGCGAGCTGCTCCGGCCTTTTTTAAGCTTCTGAAGCTGCTCGCGGGCTTGCGGGTTTGATACGCACGCCACCGGAATGTTCCGCTCCTGTAAAATATTGAGGAACTTCACCCAGCCTGTAGGGGGGCTCGATTTCTTGAACGAGGATCCGAGATGTTTCATAAGATCTATGGCGTGAGACCCCCTCACGACTTTCCCCCCAGATGGAGAGGCACACTCTATAGGCAGCTGCAGACAGGTGAAGAGAAGTTGTCTGCTGTGGCAGCAGGAAGCGAGCTTGCAGAAAGGAAATGACAGCCAACAGACCAGACTCAACACACACGTGACCTATGTGATTGTGACTCCCACTCTTGCATCAGCCTGTACACCCACAAGAGGCACTGCTCAAGTTGAGCAGTCAGTTTGTAAAAAAACAACAACAACAAAAAAAAAAACAGAGGATATATTTACCCATGGTCAGTCATGACCGATGGAGGCCAGGACTGGATCTGAGAGGATTTAGTACTGCTACAATAAGGATGCCAGCTGCCGTTATATGCCTCAGAAGATAAGGGTTCCCTTTGTTTTTCTCTACAGGGTCACATTTTGAAAAAGCACATTTCATGACAAAATAAAGCCATAATATACATACATTTTAGATGAGAGAATTTTAGTGATCCTTGGGAAGACTCCCTCAGAGAAATTGAGGTTCCAGCAGCACACAGTACCAAAAGTGAAAGTTAAAATAAATAAATAAATAATAAATAAATATATATTTGAAAATATAAATACCAGATTTACTGATCAATACTGGTTTACTGGCTACTACTGTTCCACTCATTCCCGACCTCTGTCTTCCTGTTACTCCTCCTCCCCCTGAGTGAGGAGTTACATAGTCTGATGGCCTGAGGGACAAAGGGGGTTTTCAGTCTGTGGTCCTACACTTGGGAAGGAGCAGTCTGTGCTGAAGAGGCTTCTCTGGTTGCTGATGGCAGTGTGCAGAAGGTGACTGGCATCGTCCACAATGTCCAGCAGTTTGTCCAGTGTTCTCTTCTCTGCCACCGTCAACAGAGTCCAGCTTCATGCCAGCCCGCCTGATCAGTTTGTCCAACCTGGATGTGTCCTTCTTGGATGTGTCATCCCCCCAGCACACCATGGTGTAAAAGAGGACGCTGGTAGAACATCCACAGGAGTTTCTTGAAGATGTTAAAAGACCGCAACCTCCTCAGAAAGTACAGTCTGCCCTGTCCCCTTCCTGTACAAGTGGTTGGTGTGGGGTGTCCAGTCCAGTTTGCTGTCTACCCATAGCTCAAGGTACTTGTAGGAATCTACAGCCTCCACCTCAGCTCCCTCAATCCGAACTGGTCGCGGTCTTTGTCTGGAATTCCCAAAGTCAATGACCAGCTCCTTTGTTTCCAAGGTGTTGAGCTGTAGATGGTTTGTGCAGTAGCAGGCAGCAAAGCCCTTCACTAGGTTCCTGTACTCCTCCGTCATCCCTGCATCTAACAATGGCCGTGTCATCTGCAAACTTCTGATGTGACACAGCTCAGAGTTGTAGCAGAGGTCAGAAGTGTAGAGGATGAAGAGAAGATGGGCCAACACTGTGCCCTGGAGTGCTCTGGTGCTGCTGATCACAGTGCCAGACGTTGTGTCCCTCAGCCTGACATACTGCGGCCTGTTGGTGAGGTAGCTGGAGATCCAAGTGACCAGGCAGGGGACCACTTGCATCCTGTTCACTTTGTCCTGGAGCACAAGGGGCTGGATGGTGTTGAAAGCACTCAAGAAGCACAGGAAGAGAATCCTCAATGTGCTGTTTCCCTTATCCAGGTGCGAGTGGACTCTGTGTAGCAGGTAGAGGATAGCATCCTCCACACCAACACCTGCCCGATATGGAAATTGTAGACAGTCCTTGGCATGTTGCTCCTGGGGTTTGAGGAAGTTGAGGAAGAGCTGCTCCAACGTCTCCATCAGGTGTTAAGTGAGCACCACTGATCGGAAGTCATTCATGCGGACGTTTGCCAATGGGAGCCATTTTTCTTTGTTCTTTTGTTTACTGGAGTAATCTCACAATGGGGCTGGATTAGTCGAGTAATTAGAATAATTTGATTACAAAAATGTTTGAGGCAAATTCTGTGCCTCAAAGCTCCGTTTAACATTGTAGTAAATATTCCAGGCCTGTGTGTGGCACTGTAACGTCCCCAGAAAAAACAGAAGACGAGAGCGTGCGCATAAGATGTGTTAGCGCTATCAATTTAGCACCAACAGCTACAGCTTTCCAACGCGACACACAGAGTAAAATAAAGCCTTTTTAAGAGATAGAGAGTCCACGCTGATCATCTGAAATAACTATACAAGTATAATTACACAACTCTGGAAGAACGTTGGCTTCTGTGAGTGGAGAAAACTGGGAATAGTGCAACATTTTTATTTTATCTTCATTTTACATACAGTCCCCAACTTTTTCTGATTTGTGGTCGTTTCTGTTGCATTTCTGAAATTGTTTCTCCTATCAGTCACGTTTTGTGCTTAAACACTACATTAAGTTCAAGATTGAACAAATAAATTTGGAAAATAACAGCTGTTAAAGTTCAGAGTTCTCACCTGCTTTTTGTGATCTGTACCTCTGAACATCACCACAGCTTCTCCACGTTCATTCATATATTCTCATTTTTTAAATGTTTTTAAAGATATGTGACCGTTTATTTCATCTCTTGATCTCATAAATTCAGTATTCGACGCGCACATGGTTGTGAACAGAACGGTAACGGCAGAATCACGAGAACGTTCAGAGAGAAGTAAAAGCAGCTCCACGTTTTGTTTTTGTTTTTTTAACATGTTCACTCAGGTTTAAAATCCTCTCTCTGCTCCGCGCTCGCTGTGTGCACTGATGTTTCTCAGACTGTAACGTGTCGTGCCTCCATTCAGGAATCTCCCTCCCCCACCCCCTCCCTCGCGGTCTGTTGACTCCGCGCACGCACAACACACACACACCTCCTTCGGTAAACTCTGCATTTTAGACGGCTTTGAAGAAGACGGCCACTGTTTTAATCGGCCGTCTTATCCAAACAGCAGGACGGCTCGCTCCTCACCCTCCATGTTATTGTCCTGCCTTAAGACGAGAGCGAAACAGAGTGAGCGAGGCTGCAGCACAATGTCAGATTCTGAGTCATTTTATGCTTTCTGGATAAAATAAATAATTCATGGTAATCGCGAATATGAAAAATAATTGCGATTGGTGAATATTGTAATAATTGTGACTGCCCTACCAGGGACCCACAGTTGAAGTTTGCTGTTCGCTCGGCGGCGAGCTGCTGTCTCTCTCTGTCTGGTGTGAGTGGCTCTGCACTCCCCTCACAGGAGGCAAGTCACAGCTCCGACCCCGGCCACATCCTCTCAGCGGAAGTCCACTCTTTCTTCTGTGTTTTGCTCAGACTCGCACTGAGTGTTTCAATTTTTTGGGCAACACACAACCCTTCACAGACATGGTAACTTAAAAAAAGAAAGTGAGTGCGAGGCTTGCATGTTCAACCTCCAGCTGAAATGCATCTGCTGACTCGCAGAGAAAGAGAGATTAAAATAAATAAATAAATAAATCACGCAGGGACCCAGTATACCAACCTTAAAAAAAAAAAAACAATCCTCAACAATGGTTACATTTTACAAGTTGGGGAAAAAACAAAACAGAAAGCCACATCCCATCGCCATTTCAGCAAAATGTCAAGACTTTGGCACAGAGACATTTGTGCCATTGCTCAGGAGAACCCTGGACTATTGATGATGTTTAACAACGCAAAATTCCTTTTTATCCAATTACTCGCCAGAATAATCGTTAGAATACTCAATTACTAAAATAATCGATTGCTGCAGCCCTATCTCGCAACCTCAGGTTCACATTTGAGTTTTTGATGCAACTTCTTTGGGAAAACCCGGTTGGAAATTTCCACAGACTGGCCGCTGTTGAGGGGATTTTCATCCTTTTGAGTGGGCTGCTGGCCACGTTTAAGGGGTGGCCTGTCTTGAGAGGGGCCACTAATGAGGGGGATCGCTGTACTTGTAACAACTATAGATTTTGCTCCAAACAAGCTGATTTATGATTTGACTGTACAGATTTGCTGTAACACATAAATCACGATGTGACTGTTATAGCTCGTGTATTTCTTTGATTTTTGAGCAATCTAAATATGAACAATATGCCTAATTTTGGGCTTGCTACCATCTGCAGGCCTTCATGAAAAGATGATCACACTAGATAGCTCAAAACTGATTAAATTTTTCAACTCTACACCAAATGTTAGAACTAAATGAGCAGTTTCACATCTGTGAGGCGTATAGCGGGTGAGTTATTAATATCTAAGTTGACACACAAAACACCCTTTTCGCAAAATGTAAAAAAAAAAAAAATCATCTGTGATTAAGATTATGACTTAGGTGGGCACACTCCTGGCTGGGCGCTTTTCAGTCTGGGTGCTCTGTGCCACTTTGTGTCTACGATCACAGTGTTCTATCATCGCTTAACCCCAGCCCGCATCTCACCCCCTCCAGACTTCCAGTTTTCACTCACACAGCTGCACCGATCAGGGCGCTTTTCAGTCTGGGTGTCCTGTGCCCCTCCCTGGAGGAATTTCATTCGAGGAACACTTTAAGGCACTGTTGGCGGCTACAAATCGGCTGATTTTCAATTATGACTCTGGAATTCTCACACTTGTCTTTACTGATTGATGGGAAGCAATGGAATTGCATTAGGCTAAGATGTTTTCTTCATGGATGTGCAGTATGTGGTTCTGAGCGAAGCAGTGGTCAATGTGGCATTTTTGCTGATCTCATAATTACGAATTCAGGATCTTGTAATTACAAGAAAACATCACATAATTACGAGATCTAGCCTAATATTGTATTTTATTGTTTTCGTATGTTATTTTTAGATTATTTTTGTATGCCATGTGCAGCGCTTTGTGACCCTGGTCTGTGAAAGGCGCTTTATAAATAAAGCTTACTTACTTACTTACTTAGATCGAGATAATTATGAGACAATGTGGTTTTTTTATCCAGTGAATGCAATGCACTTCTGTAGCAAATGAAATATGGGCAAAAATCTAACATTATGCATCCCTAAAAATAGATAAAATGGGGGTTTTGATCTGTTTTCAGGAGGGTTTTGACATCCTGAGAGAAATTTTCATATGGGACAAGTTAGTGTTTATCTTGTCTGAACAAGTGATAGGTTGAACAAAATGCTTAATATCCCTGAAAAACCTTAATATCTATCCTGCTGTGTCAACTTGACATATGTTACAATGATTCTATTGAATAAAATAAATAAATAAATAAAATAGGGCTCAGCTCTCTTTATGTTGAACCTGTGACCAAACGAAATCAGTTTTCCTTCAAACAAATAAAAAGTAAATATAAAAGTTGACAGAAGCAGAGTTGTTACAACCAGACTGCACGTGCCCAAAAACACGTGCCCAAAAAAAAACGAGCGAGCGAGCGCGCGCGCGCGCACACACACACACACACACAGGTTTAAAAGTATAAAAAATAACGATGTAGTCGTTCTTGTCATCAATCACATTCAACACGTCATTACTAGATTAAATATAACAAAACTAAAATGTCTGAAAGTGACATGTTAGCAGATGCTAACGACGTGCCGAGGAACTTTGCTCAACCACACCGTGAGAACGAAGTTTACCACAAAAGTCCACATTTAATTGAGGGGAAAAAAGAGACGTTCGCATCCTACCGGGCAAAGTGAAGGCATTTCCACAATACTTGCAAATAACAGCGTTTGAAAACGGGCCTGAATCCATCGTCGACGTCCGACGCGCTTAAAAACGAAGAAGCGTCGCCCTCAAGGTGGAAGATGAAGGGTCACGTGACCAGCACGCGCTGCGTTCACGCCCAGGCTGCAGGCTCCATCTCTCTGACAGGGACGTAACCAGACTTTTTTTTTAACAGGGGTGGGTCTTTTTACATTAAGCGTGGATCTTGAGGTTGGTTGGTAAACTAATCAAAATAAATTCCATAACTTGATACTAACAAATAGGGATCACATCTGAATTGTTTACTGGCCTGGATATAATATAAAATCTCTTGTTAAATATTCATTTATTTTATTTAACCAAGGTTAGTCCCATTGAGATTGAGATCTCTTTTACAAGGGAGACCTGCACAGTTATGAAGTTTCCAATTCACCTATCCTGCATGTCTTTAAATGTCAAATGAAACCGGAAACCCACTGCAAACACAGGGAGAACATGCAAACTCCACACAGAAAGGCCACAGGTGGGAATTGAACCCATGGCCTTCTTGCTGTGAAGCAACATTGCTAACCACTAACCCACCGTGGTAAGTCATGTGTATAATAGAAGATATAACTTACTGAATTTTCATGTAAGCCATATCACCGCCAAGTAATTATATATTCTGTGATTTGTATTGAAGGAATTAATATTTATGCAACCAACTGCAAGAGCAGTTACTTGACATATCACCCCAAATCAGAAAAAAAGTATAAGGAAATAAGGAAGAATAAGGAAAATGCAATTTAACAGAAGAGTAATCCTTACATTTATTTTGACTTCTGTTTTATTGCAGACAGTATGAACCCAAGATATTTCAAGTTTTGTATGGTCAGCTTCACCTCATTTGTTAATAAACATCCATTCCTGCATTTTAGACCCAAAAAACATTCAAAAAAAAATTTAAAAACTGGGGCAATTTATTGTAAATATCATCAGTCTTTATAGGCAGTTTGGTTGAGACATGTCAACGGATGGATACATGAACACGTCCAACTAACTGACTATGTCTTGGACTTCATTTACATCAATGATTAATAAACACAAACAGTATATTCAAGTCAAGTCAAGCAGCATGTGTTGGTGCCAGCATCCATTACACCACAGAGCCGCCTTAGGTCCCTGATGGAAACCGCCCAGGCAGGCAACTGGTTTATCCCCACCTCACTAAATAACCATCTATCTGCCACAGTCTTGTGAAACGTGTCCATTCCATTGGCCTTCTCCAGTCAGTGACTGGAGAAAACTATTTGTATGTACAGCTCTGATCACTTGGGAGCCGGACAGCCAGGTCTGAGCGCACACAGCACAGGGAGGTGCCTGTCAGCTGATCACAGCACACTGACAGCTGGATGACGGCTCAGTGCACAGATTAAAAACACAGAAAACACCACCCGGACAGGTGACAATACCTACATATGCAATTACATAACAAATAACGAAAATGAATGACCACATGACACAGAGTGACACTTTCATCTGGGTGCTGAATGGACAGGGGGGACGTGTCCACCCACAGCTGCTGCTGTAGAGATCTCTGGTCTGGAGAATACATACCGAGTTTTGAAGGACATGAACTTACAACATTCCTCCGTGAGGCGTGTGTCTCTGCCTGCTGTCCTCACATGGAAATGCAAAAAACATCTTTCGCCTTTACGCTGGGCTGCAGCGACTGCACACAGGGAACCTGGTCCATGTCCTTGTTGATTTCAGGCATTTTTCAGCACCTTGTACAAGCTATCGATGGTAATGCAGTGGCAACGTTTCTGGCTGGTAATCTGAGCTTTTGTAAATTGCAGGTTTGAATCCTGTGGGTGGCGTATATTTCTTTTTTTTTTCACAGCAGCTGCGCGATGTGGTTACATATGCTCCAGCTGCTCATTCTATGTTCCCGCTGTGACGGTTTTGTGCACGAGCGTGCCCGAAACTGTCACAGCGGCATCGTTCACACCTGCCCAATGTTTTCGTGGTTCACTCATATGAGCTGTTCCACAGTGATTCGCCCTGATTTGTACTTATTTGTGTGAAGGGGCCCTCACAGATGTTGGTCCATATTGAGATGACAACATCACACAGTCGTCCATTCAACCAGTCTGTCCATTCTCCTCTGACCTCTGACATCAACGAGAGATTTTCATCCAAACAACTGCCACTGGATATCTTCTCTTTTTCAGACCATTCTCTGTAAACCCTAGAGATGGTTGTGTGTGAAAATCTCAGTAGATCAACAGTTTCTGAAATAGTCAGACCAGCCTGTCTGGCACCAACAACCACGCCACGTCAAAGTCACTTAAATCCTCTTTCTTCCCCCATTCTGATGCTCAGTTTCAACTTCAACGAGTTGTCTTCACCACACCTAGATGTCTAAATGCTTTGAGTTGTTGCCATGTGACTGTGTTAACAAGCAATTGAACAGGTGTACCTAATAAAGTGGCCAGTGAGTGTATTGATGCCTTTACGAAATGTGGACCCTGGAAAACTCTGGAAAAACAGAGTGCAGTCCTTCTCCAGCAGTTTGGTTCCACAGCCTGTTGTGTGTGTGGAGGTGAGCCCAACTATTTTGAGTTGGTATCTCTCAACCTCTTGCACAAGCTCAGGCTCCTTCCCAACCAGAGGTGAAATTCCATGGTCCAAGAGTCAAGTTCCATCATCAAGTGTCAGTTTGTGTGGGCCTTTGTCTGTGTCCACGCCAGAAAAGCAGCGCACCAGACCCTCTATAGACTCCATGTGGGTGGCGAGGCCACAGGACACCGGGTTGTTTGTTCGGGCTGAGCACAGCCGAGTCCCATGGTTGTAGATTTGGCCAGCAGGCACTTGTCTGAAAAATCATTTGTTACCAAATGATTATTTTTGAAACATGATACAAGATCTGTTGGGAATCATGCTGCAAATCATCATCGCAGCCTTCAGTGATTGCTGTTGAAGTGCCTATGTGCAAGGCTGCAGCAGGGCTTCGTGCTGAAGTGACAGGTTTGGACATCAGGAAGCAGGTCACAGAGGAGCCACCCAAAGCTGCCTCATGTTCTGTCCATCACATCCTTCCTGGTTTCCATTTACCTATTTGTTTTTCATTTATCCTTTTATTAATTTCAAACTTTTTTTAAATGTATTTTTACTAGCAGTTTGTAAAATTAATTAATAAATACTGATAAACCACAAAACTGACTTAAGCTCCAGTGTCTCTGTCCATGGTGCTGAAACTGTTTGACTCCTTTGGCCAATTTTCTTAAACCCTCCAAAGCGTGACTATCCAGGGTTGGGACCAGGAAGCAGAGTTGTAGTCTTACACACCTCTCTGCAGCTTCTCTCCCCCTGCCATCCCCTCATTACCCCATCCCCGTAGAGACGGTGCCTGCTCCCAGACCACCAATAACCAGCAAAAATCTATTTAAGCATAAAAATTCAAAAAGAAAAAATAATATAGCACCTTCAACTGCACCACAGACTAAAACAGTTAAATGTGGTCTATTAAACATTAGGTCTCTCTCTTCTAAGTCCCTGTTAGTAAATGATATAATAATTGATCAACATATTGATTTATTCTGCCTTACAGAAACCTGGTTACAGCAGGATGAATATGTTAGTTTAAATGAGTCAACACCCCCGAGTCACACTAACTGCCAGAATGCTCGTAGCACGGGCCGAGGGGGAGGATTAGCAGCAATCTTCCATTCCAGCTTATTAATTAATCAAAAACCCAGACAGAGCTTTAATTCATTTGAAAGCTTGACTCTTTAGTCTTGTCCATCCAAATTGGAAGTCCCAAAAACCAGTTTTATTTATTATTATCTATCGTCCACCTGGTCGTTACTGTGAGTTTCTCTGTGAATTTTCAGACCTTTTGTCTGACTTAGTGCTTAGCTCAGATAAGATAATTATAGTGGGCGATTTTAACATCCACACAGATGCTGAGAATGACAGCCTCATCACTGCAGTTAATCTATTATTAGACTCAATTGGCTTTGCTCAATATCTTAGATCTTGTTCTGACTTATGATATGGAAATTGAAGACTTAACAGTATTCACTGAAAACTCCCTTCTGTCTGATCATTTCTTAATAACATTTACATTTACTCTGATGGACTACCCAGCAGTGGGGAATAAGTTTCATTACACTAGAAAGTGCTGTAACTAGGTTTAAGGATATGATTCCTTCTTTATGTTCTCTAATGCCATATACCAACACAGTGCAGAGTAGCTACCTAAACTCTGTAAGTGAGATAGAGTATCTTGTCAATAGTTTTACATCCTCATTCAAGACAACTTTGGATGCTGTAGCTCCTCTGAAAAAGAGAGCTTTAAATCAGAAGTGCCTGACTCTGTGGTATAACTCACAAACTCGCAGCTTAAAGGAGATAACCCGTAAGATGGAGAGGAAATGGCATCTAGAAAGCTAGAACATCTTACTACTCATCACTAATTGAAGAAAATAAGAACAACTTAGCCAGGCTGACAAAGAGTCAGAGCTCTATTGAGCCGAGTATTCCTTTAACTAGTAATGACTTCATGACTTTCTTTGCTAATAAAATTTTAACTATTAGAGAAAAAATTACTCATAACCATCCCAAAGACGTATCGTTATCTTTGGCTGCTTTCAGTGATGCCGGTATTTGGTTAGACTCTTTCTCTCAGATTGTTCTGTCTGAGTTATGTTCATTAGTTACTTCCTCCAAACCATCAACATGTTTATTAGACCCCATTCCTACCAGGCTGCTCAAGGAAGCCCTACCATTAATTAATGCTTTGATCTTAAATATGATCAATCTATCTTTATTAGTTGGCTATGTACCACAGGCTTTGAAGGTGGCAGTAATTAAACCATTACTTAAAAAGCCATCACTTGACCCAGCTATCTTAGCTAATTATAGGCCAATCTCCAACCTTCCTTTTCTCTCAAAAATTCTTGAAAGGGTAGTTGTAAAACAGCTAACTGATCATCTGCAGAGGAATGGTCTATTTGAAGAGTTTCAGTCAGGTTTTAGAATTCATCATAGTACAGAAACAGCATTAGTGAAGGTTACAAATGATCTTCTTATGGCCTCAGACAGTGGACTCATCTCTGTGCTTGTTCTGTTAGACCTCAGTGCTGCTTTTGATACTGTTGACCATAAAATTTTATTACAGAGATCAGAGCATGGCATAGGTATTAAAGGCACTGCGCTGCGGTGGTTTGAATCATATTTATCTAAGATTACAATTTGTTCATGTAAATGGGGAGTCTTCTTCACAGACTAAGGTTAATTATGGAGTTCCACAAGGTTCTGTGCTAGGACCAATTTTATTCACTTTAGACATGCTGTTATGTGTCGACGCAGATTGAGGAGCGAACCTGCGTCAGACAGGACCCAGCACTAAAAATAACCAGAAAGCAGTTCCAACAACAAAAAACAATTTATTTTTCACCTGTGCCTAAATAAATTATACAAAAAACCCCAACCCAATGTCCTTCAAGAGGAGTGACTGCTGACACGCTCTCCACCGTTCATAAGTAGAGAAGTCCGGCGCTCCTGGACTCACTACCATCAGACAAACACCCCCCAGGTGGACACGACAAACTGACTCTCTGTGAAGCACAGAAGATGTGAGGTAAGTTAGCAGTTATAACAATTTCTTTCACAAGACACACACTATCAGCAACACATCAAGTCTGTACTTTTTATCTTTATGCACATGAGCAGCTTCTCACAATAAGTGGAGGATCACTTATCCTGCACGCCACAGCAGTGAGAAGCAAGCCACACCATTCTCATCACAATTTCAAGTATACTATGTAGCAAAACATCAAGTTACTATCTACAATTAGTCAAACAGTTAATTACCTTTACTGTGTGCTGACAGAATGTGTCCTCACCCTTCCCTGCTTCACAGGCTTAATGTGTCAAACCCAGGTGCGGTCCTCAGCATCTCACAAACGAACATCACAAGGTCGAGTTCCCGGCAGTTCTGCTTGATTCACACATGCCTTAAAAGCAGAACGCCATCCAATTATCTGCTACAGCTGAAAGTCTTTAGGGCTGCACGTGAGCACCAGTCCCAGGTGCCTCACATGATATTAACGAGGGTGAGGATTCTTCAGCCAGCACCTTTTTTCCACAGACAAATCAGCTTCCATGCCACCTGAGGAGCAAAGAAAAGAAAAACACACCAAAACCTTCAGCCACACCCCCCAACACACAACACATGCTTCCCTTAGGCAGTATTATTAGAAAGCATTGCTTAAATTTTCATTGTTACGCAGATGATACCCAGCTTTATCTATCCATGAAGCCAGAGGACACACACCAATTAGTTAAACTGCAGGAATGTCTTTCAGACATAAAGACATGGATGACCTCTAATTTCCTGCTTTTAAATTTAGATAAAACTGAAGTTATTGTACTTGGCCCCACAAATCTTAGAAACATGGTGTCTAACCAGATCCTTACTCTGGATGGCATTACCCTGACCTCTAGTAATACTGTGAGAAATCTTGGAGTCAATTTTGATCAGGATATGTCCTTCAATGCGCATATTAAGCAAATATGCAGGACTGCTTTTTTGCATTTGTGCAATATCTCTAAAATTAGAAAGGTCTTGTCTCAGAGTGATGCTGAAAAGCTAATTCGTGCATTTATTTCTTCTAGGCTGGACCACTGTAATTCAGTACTGACAGGGACTAGAAGGAGAGAGCATATTTCACCCATATTTCACCCATATTGGTTTCTCTTCATTGGCTCCCTGTTAATTCCAGAATAGAATTTAAAATTCTTCTTCTTACTTATAAGGTTTTGAATAATCAGGTCCCATCTTATCTTAGGGACCTCATAGTACCATATCACACCAATAGAGCGCTTCGCTCTCAGACTGCAGGCTTACTTGTAGTTCCTAGGGTTTGTAAGAGTAGAATGGGAGGCAGAGCCTTCAGCTTTCAGGCTCCTCTCCTCTGGAACCAGCTCCCAATTCAGATCAGGGAGACAGACACCCTCTCTACTTTAAGATTAGGCTTAAAACTTTCCTTTTTGCTAAAGCTTATAGTTAGGGCTGGATCAGGTGACCCTGAACCATCCCTTAGTTATGCTGCTATAGACTTAGACTGCTGGGGGGTTCCCATGATGCACTGAGTGTTTCTTTCTCTTTTTGCTCTGTATGCACCACTCTGCATTTAATCATTAGTGATTGATCTCTGCTCCCCTCCACAGCATGTCTTTTTCCTGGTTCTCTCCCTCAGCCCCAACCAGTCCCAGCAGAAGACTGCCCCTCCCTGAGCCTGGTTCTGCTGGAGATTTCTTCCTGTTAAAAGGGAGTTTTTTCTTCCCACTGTTGCCAAGTGCTTGCTCACAGGGGGTCGTTTTGACCGTTGGGGTTTTTCCGTAATTATTGTATGGCCTTGCCTTACAATATAAAGCGCCTTGTGGCAACTGTTTGTTGTGATTTGGCGCTATATAAATAAAATTGATTTGATTTGATTTGATTTTGGAAAATTGTAATTTCATACATTATTTTTATGAAAGGACTTGTCTGCTCCTCTCTATCAGGGGTGGTTTGTGCGCTTGGTTTCAGTGCAGAAGTTTCTCAGTTCAAACCCCACTCCTGCCCATTTCTCCATGCAATGTGGAATTGCTTCAGGAAGGGTATCCAATGTAAAACTTGTGTCAAATCATCATGCAGATCCACCTCAGACCTGCTGAGGTCCTCAAGACACTTGGATCCTGGATCATGTCTCTCCATCACACACACATAAGACATGTCAAAAAGTGGGACGAGAAACACTGATTTTAGAATTTGATTGAGCATAAAATCCAGATGAAGCAGCACCATTTGTCTTTGAACACTTTAAGCGTTCATAGTCATCATATTTACCAACTGTTCTTTTTTTTAAACTCATGATGATTTTGTAATTTAACCACTAAAAAGTTTTGGAGGCCATTTCTGTTTTTGTCCACACATTTTTGTTTCCTCATTCTGCTTTGTCTTCCAGTCTGTGATTCATTCATTCATGTTCTACTCCTTATCTGGGTCCAGGTTGTGGTGGCAGAAGACCAAGCAGCTCATCCCACACTTCCTTTCAATCAGTCTGTGATGTGGCTTGTTTTTCTGAAGCACTGGTGGACGTTTTAATCCACGTGGCACGTCCAAACAAGTCACACAATGGAGACCTTTCCAGAGAGAAGTGACAGAAGACGAGCAGTAAGGGGCGTGGCCTTTCATTGTCAGCAAATACGCTTGTCACATTAACTGTTCTGCAGTTGAAGTCAGAGTTTCTGTGTCCATGATAAAATACAGAAATAAAAACCAACCAAAAAACAGTCAGTGATGCTCAGAGGGCCTGTTGCCAGGTGACATTTGGAAGACATTTGACTTCAGGCTGATAAAAACACAACAACTACAAGATCAATATTTCATTTTAGAATGATTTTATTTTTTTATATTCAAATACTCGTATTTCTTATCTTTTCACAGTCATGGTACACGGTGTTCACAGAAAGATACATTACATATAAAAATAAAATATAAGAATACATAGTCTGATCTAGGGGACAATGTTTTTAGGCATGTGGCTCTTCTACTTTCAGATGGTCCCAGAACCTGTCACAGAATGAGACGCTGTCTCTTTCGTTTCCACCCTCAGCTAACCTTGTTAACATACATTCATGTGAAACTGTTTCAATCATTACACTGGCCCATTCTCGAATACTGGGTACAATCAGAGTCTTCCAGTGTCTCAAAATAATTCGACAAGTTGTAATCAAGCTTACAGAAACCACTGTGAAATATTTTTTGAGACAAGATAGCTTCTGTCTCCCAGTAGACAAATCTCTGGACGGAGTGGTATATCGAAACCAAGCCAGCCACTTACAATATATATGACCTTCTCCCAAAGAGGTGTGATGAGTGAGCATTCCAAAATACAATGAATAAAAGTTCCCCTTTCCCTTCTACATTTCCAGTACAAATCATCCCCCGACAGTTTCATTCTGAACAATCTTGATGGAGTAAAATAATACCTGTGCAAAACTTTTTACTCCTGGCCTCTCTCACGTATTTACCACACTCTGCCACCAATTTTTCCCACTTATCGGGTTGATATTCATGACCCAAGTCTTTTTGCCAGCTTCCTTTGAGACTATTAGTGTTGTTGCTAATGGCAAGACTAGCAACTTTATAGAATTGAGAGGCCCTACGCTTTATCAGTGGGAGCTTCATAAAATTTAGAATTTCTTTATCACCAAGACTGCATGGTACCAAGCCAAGGCAGCTCCTAATTTGTAAATATTTACAAAAATGATCTCCACCCATCAGATTATTGCTGCTGCAACTGATCATATGATAATAATACACCATCTTCAAATAGACCACCAAGAGTGTTTATGCCTTTAGATGACCATTGCTCCCAATACACAGATTTTCCTCCAATACAAATTTCACTGTTATACCACAGTGAAGAATATCTGAGTTGTGTTTCTACATTTAAAAATTTTGTGAGCTTTTGTCCAGACATCATTTGAGTGCAAATGACTGGATTTGTAATATTGCAATTTCTTTGGGTTAGTCTCTGTATAGGCATAAGCGGTAAACTATCTGTTCTTCGACAGCGATCCAGGGATTGGAGAACTCGGCCCTGTGCCAATGTTTGGCTAATTTAGTCATTTCGAAAGCTAGATAATACAGTCTTAAATCCGGAAGACCTAACCCTCCATTCTCTCTACAGGCACAGAGTTTACTTAACCTAATCCGAGGTTTTTTCCCACTCCACAGAAAATGTTTTGTGAGATCTTCAAATTGTCTAAATACACTAGCTGGTATTTTGAGGGGCAGCATCATGATGATATAATTGAACTGTGGGACAACTGCCATTTTTATTATAGTTACCTTTCCCCTCAGAGACAATTTTATCTTATCCCATTTTTCAAGATTGGTTTTAGTTGTCGCTAATAAAGGACTAAAATTTAGCCCAACCATATCATCAATATCATCTGACAATTTGATGCCCAAATATTTCATTCCCTTGCACATACATTTAAAGTTAAACTTTTCCACCATGAATGGGAAACATGTTTTAGAGAGAGGCGTGGCTTCTGACTTATTCCAGTTTATAGAATAATAATAATAATAAGTTTTATTTGTACCGCACTTTATATTTGAATGCAATCTCAAAGTGCACATAAAACAGCAATAAAAGAGATAAGATAAAATTACAATACATCATACATACATTAGTTAAAAAACTAGCTGTAAGCTTTTCTAAAAAGGAAGGGTTTTAATCCTTTCTTAAAAGCATCCACCCTCTGTGGGGCCTTGAGGTGGTCTGGGAGGGCGTTCCACAGGCAGGGAGCAGCAGCCTCGAAGGCCCGGTCCCCCATGGTCTTGAGCCGTGTCCTGGGTGGGAGCAGACGATGCTGTTGGCCTGACCGGGTTCTGCCAAAGGTATGTGGAGTGAGGAGGTCAGTGAGGTAGGTGGGGGCATCACCATGGAGACAGTGGTGGGTGTGCAGAAGGATCTTGTACTCTATACACAAGGCAGGCACGGAACAACTCAGTTCAAATCTCCACTGCAGCAGAAGCTGATTAGACAATTAGCATAACGTGACAGCTCAATAACACAAGGTGTGAGGGACACCAAATCCACTGTCATTACTTCATAAAAGTCACCAAAACCAAATTACCTCAGGAAGTGTGCTGAAGAGCGTGAGACCTCACTCAATAATCCTTCACAGACTGTGGCGTCAAACCTGAAGCGGTCTCTGCGTCCGCAATGGTGAGATTGTTCTCCTGACGTCGATCTCACACGTCTGCTCACAAGGTCGAGTCTCTGGCAATCACACACTGTGCATTCAAGGTTTAAGTGCAACAATCTCTGATCAAGACAGAATATACCACAGCTGTGAGTCCTGATGACCTGCACATGAAAACAAGCCTCAGGTGTTCAGGGTGAGGTCCTAATGCTCAGCCACTCAGTCCTGAATGCATGCCACCTGGTGGGAGAAACAAAAACCAAGCCAGCCAAACACCCCAGCATACAACAGTACCCCACCCTCACGGGAAGCCTCCTGGCGACCCCCCTCTAGGGACCATAGCTGGAATGTTGGCTGGGAGCAAAAAACACCTCCTGCAGCTTCAGTCTCAGCTCCGTGTGCTGACGATCCAGCTGGGAAAGCCTGTCTCCAAGAGCCGAGCATTACTGCGCTCTGAAGACAACTCCGTCGTCAGCTGCTCAACCTACAATGGTAATCTCTTCATGTGGTCATTGATCATCTCAATGTTGAGCTTCTCTAGTTCTCACTTCAGCTGGATAATGCAAGCTTCCAGCCGCCTCCTCTCCTCTGCCAACAGGGAACTTCGTGTTGAGACTATCAATCCCATCTTGGAGTTTATCTTTTCTCACCCTGAGCCTGTCTGCAGTAGACTGCTCCTCCTGGGTGTGTAGCATGTCTCCCTCCATGGCTTTAATCAATCAATCAATCAATTTTTTTTTTTATATAGCGCCAAATCACAACAAACAGTTGCCCCAAGGCGCTTTATATTGTAAGGCAAGGCCATACAATAATTATGTAAAACCCCAACGGTCAAAACGACCCCCTGTGAGCAAGCACTTGGCTACAGTGGGAAGGAAAAACTCCCTTTTAACAGGAAGAAACCTCCAGCAGAACCAGGCTGAGGGAGGGGCAGTCTTCTGCTGGGACTGGTTGGGGCTGAGGGAGAGAACCAGGAAAAAGACATGCTGTGAAGGGGAGCATAGATCGATCACTAATGATTAAATGCAAAGTGGTGCATACAGAGCAAAAAGAGAAAGAAACAGTGCATCATGGGAACCCCCCAGCAGTCTACGTCTATAGCAGCATAACTAAGGGATGGTTCAGGGTCACCCAATCCAGCCCTAACTATAAGCTTTAGCAAAAAGGAAAGTTTTAAGCCTAATCTTAAAAGTAGAGAGGGTGTCTGTCTCCCTGATCTGAATTGGGAGCTGGTTCCACAGGAGAGGAGCCTGAAAGCTGAAGGCTCTGCCTCCCATTCTACTCTTACAAACCCTAGGAACTACAAGTAAGCCTGCAGTCTGAGAGTGAAGCGCTCTATTGGGGTGATATGGTACTACGAGGTCCCTAAGATAAGATGGGACCTGATTATTCAAAACATTATAAGTAAGAAGAAGAAATTTAAATTCTATTATAGAATTAACAGGAAGCCAATGAAGAGAGGCCAATATGGGTGAGATATGCTTTAAGCTACTTATCACTGTCTTTAGCATCATTAACTGCTTCATCCCCGAACATTCACAGCTCTTCCAGTCCTCTCATCTGGTCTTTCATTCGGGCTGCAGTTTCTTCAAGTGCTATAAGACATTATCGCGATTTTCAGTAGCATCTTCAAGATGGCCTTCAAGCCCTCCCAGATCCAGCTCCCGTTTCTTCTTGGTAGAGTGGGCCTGGAAACATTACCTATATACATCCTCCAGCTGAATCTTCATCTCCTCCAGTCGCTGCTCCACGGCACAGTTGGACCTCTTCAAACTATGAACTCTTTCCGAAGTCATCCGTCTCGGTCTTGAGCACTTTATTAAATCGGTCAAGTTCATCTTTCAGGTCTGTAAGAGTCTTTAACTCTTGCCAGGGTCAACACTTTTGTCTCCTCCCTGGCCTCCGCTTCGGCACGATCATACTCCTCTGCATGTAGAGTAGCAATACGTTTCTCTTTGGCCCACATCTGGTCAGACTCTTTTTTGCTTCCTCTCCAGATTGGAGACGATCTGCCGAAGGTGGTCCTGGTCCACCAAGAGGTCATCCATTTCTCTTGCTGCAAACGGATCTCTATCTTATCCAGTTTGTCCATAGGCTGAACTTTTCTACTCCAGCTGCCGCTGAACACCGTCCAAATTCCCACTGGACTCCTTTGAGGCCCTCTTCAGCCCCCTCTACTGACAAGGTGTTCTATCCTGCCTTTGTCTTTCAGCCAGCTGAGTCTAGAGAGCAAAGACGTACTTCTCTACAGTCTTCTTGCTCTTGTTCTCTTCTTTCAGCTTCTCCCGCAAAATATACCCCTCATCCTCCATCTACCCTAGGCAGATGGAGAAGGAAGGTGTCTACTGGACTTCCTCTTGGAGCAGCTCCTGAATGTCCTGCAGCTGACACTCCAGTGCAGAGATATCTTTTGTTATATTTGATGGTCTTGCCTACTGCTTCATTTAGCGGACCTATTAGCGTCTCCACCTCTGACTGCATCTTTGCATTCGTTTCTGTCATTCACTTTGCACAGATTTGGCCAGGAGTTCATAAACCTGTGCATTCAGCCTTCTTTCGACCATGTTCAGAGTCTGCCTAGTCACAAAACAAAAGCAAAAAACAAACAACCATACCAACACCGCCCCTCCCCAAAAGACCGTCCCATCAAACCCTGGGAAGAGGAGAAAAGAAAAAAACAAAACACAACCCAAACTTAAGCTTGCAAAAAAAGAAAAGAAAAATCTAACACCCCCCCTCCCCCAGACGACATGTAGGGACCAACACCCCCCAGAGGACATCCCGCCAGCTCCAGGAGTAATAACCACAGCCGAGGTCCCTCTGGGATCCAAAGTCACCCATGGGGGCTCCTAGCGCCACCCAGAGGACCGTTCCATTAAAAACTCCAGGAGACCCCCCCCCCCATGACTAACAACAGACCCAGCCCCGGCCGTCTACGGCTAGATGGACCCACAGTCATTTCCTCCCCAGAGGACACCACAGTCACACCCTGAGGGCAGAAACCGGGGGGAAAAATAAATAAATAAAAAAAACAAACAAACCAAACAACAACCCCAACCCCACCCCCTCAGCACAGGGGAAACTGGAAGTACGTCCAGTGTCACCAACCATGACTATATCCCAAAAGTCAACCGGGAGGAGTGGAACAGCGGTAATGGCGTACGGCACAAGACGGTGCCACCCCTCCGACTTTTAAACCAGCCACGGGTATATTCCACTGCCCCAAACCTCAGCTACGCCGATGGCGTACGGCTCAAAGGAACGCTGAAGCCGGAGGTGGAATAGGGAAGTAACGAAAAACACCCCTAAACCCCCCCCCCCACCCGGGTGCAGAGGTTACCTGGGAAACGCCCAGCATAACCGAACTGCACCACCCCAGCAACGCCAATGGCAAACGGCACAGAGGCGCACCAAGGCTGGAGGTTGTAAAGGGAATTAAAAAATAAATAAATACCCCAACCCCCCCCCCCCCCCCCCCCCCCCAGGTGCAGAGGTTACCTGGAAATGCCCAGCATAACCAAACTGCACCACTCCAGCAACGCCGACAATTTACGGCTCACACGGCTGGAGCCAGAGGAGAAGAGAGGGAACAACAAAGTCAAAAAAAGAGAGAAAAACAAAAAACAACCCAATTACTCCCCCATCACCCCCCAGAGGACCGTCCCATCAAACCCTGGGAGGTGAAACCAAAAGAAATAAAAAAGAAAGACCAACAGACAAACATAAAGTCACCTGGGGCAAACTATGCTCCAGACAGCCTGCATTTTCAACTCCACCAGACCACAGACAGTGCTTTAAACCCACAAAAACAACAAATTAACCCCTGATAAAAACACCTCATACTAAAACAAGAAACAGATAATAAACCAATAAAAAAAAAACTAACATTGGCCTATATCGTCAAGTGCAAAGAATGGAAAAACAGTGTTTTCCATCCTTTGAACCTGAACGGTAATGTGATTCTGTCACCAACAGAGGGAGCCAAAGTGCCAAATAAAAAAATCCCCGTGGTAACAGAGTAAAAACCAATTCACACTGCTGTAATCGACAGCAGGTTATAACAAACAGCTTAAAGTGCAAACTAAATACCACCGGGGCTGCTACAACAGGCGTCAGAGCCAGCTGCACGGGAGGAGACGGGGCTACAGCCGTAACAGCGGGGTGCGACGCGACCCAAGCTGTAAACTCCACCATACGCGCACCAACACTCACAACCCGGGCAGAGAGCACCCGCAACTGATCCCGGATCAACTCCAACATCTGCTGCAGCCTTCCCGGCAAAGATACCGTCTCTGCTTCCGCTGGTCCATTGATAAATGGCCAGAGACTACTGTTATGTGTCGGACGCGGTCGGAGCACCGACCCAGCGTTTGACAGGACCCAGCACGAAATAAGCAGAGCACGGTTCAAAAGATAACACATTTTAATGTAAGTGAGTGAAGTGATAAACAACTAAAGTCCCCGGTCTGGTGAGGTGGAAACACGGTGCGCTCTCAACAGCGCAAACGGTCCGGAGCCACAGCAGTTTGGACCCAGGGACCCCGCCGACACCCCCCAGGTGGCCGCGACAAACCGAGTCTGTGGAGAAAGAAAACATGAGGTGAGTCCAACACTCTCCACCCAGAGAGACACAGCTCAAAAGGGTGCACACAATCAGCAAACACTTCCTGGCTTAAATATATATCAGCTTCTTACCCTGCAGGCACGGAACAACTCAGTTCAATCTCCACTGCAGCAGAAGCTGATTAGACAATTAGCATAACGTGACAGCTCAATAACACAAGGTGTGAGGGACACCAAATCCACTGTCATTACTTCATAAAAGTCACCAAAACCAAATTACCTCAGGAAGTGTGCTGAAGAGCGAGAGACCTCACCCAATCCTCCTTCACAGACTGTGGCGTCAAACCTGGAGCGGTCTCTGCGTCCGTAATGGTGAGATTGTTCTCCTGACGTCGATCTCACACGTCTGCTCACAAGGTCGAGTCTCTGGCAATCACACACTGTGCATTCAAGGTTTAAGTGCAACAATCTCTGATCAAGACAGAATACACCACAGCTGTGAGTCCTGATGACCTGCACGTGAAAACAAGCCTCAGGTGTTCAGGGTGAGGTCCTAATGCTCAGCCACTCAGTTCTGAATGCATACCACCTGGTGGGAGAAACTGAAAACCAAGCCAGCCAAACACCCCAGCACACAACAATCTTGGTTCTTCCTGGGTGGTTCTTATGGCAACTGATCCAATCCCAAACAAGGACTATTTGTATATAAAAATGTATTTCCTAAAATGATACATTTTGTGTTTCAAATGAAATTGTAGCTTTTTACCCCTCGAAATCCTCAAAAAGCTTCTGCTTGCGGGGCTTCGCCCCCCTGAGCCCCCCACGAGGGCGTTGCCCCTCAACCCCACCGAGGGCCCTGCAGCCCACTGGACCCCCAACTCAAGGATTTGAACCCCCCCTTTCACATTCCTATATACGGCCCAGAGGAAGACTGATGTTCTTGTTGTGTGTTGGGGGGTGTGGCTGGACATTTTGGTGTTCTTTTCTTTTCTTTGCTCTCCAGGTGGTATGAAAACTGATTTGTCTGTGGAGAAGGTGCTGGCTGAAGAGTCCTTCACCCTCATCAACATTATGTGCAGCACCTGTGGATGGTGCTCACATGCAACCTTAAAGACTTTCAGCTGAAGCAGATAATTAGATGGCGTTCTGCATTTAAGCCATGTGTGGTTCAAGCAGAATTGCCGGGAACTCAACCTTGTGATGTTCGTTTGTGAGACACTGAGGATCGCGCCTGGGTTTGACACATCGTGCCTGTGAAGCAGGAAGGGTGAGGGACACATGCTGTCAGCACACATCAGAGGTGATTAATTGTTTGACTACTTGTTGATAGTAACTTGGTATTTATATTTGAATCGCTTCTCACTGCTGTGGCGTGCGGACAACTGATCCTCCACCTGTTGTGAGAAGCTGCTCATTTACATAAAGCTTAAATACAGACCTGAATGTGTTGCTGATAGTGTGTGCCTTTTGAAGGATATTGCTTGTAACTGCTGACTTACCTCACCACTTCTATCCTTCGCAGAGAGTCGGTTTGTCGTGTCCACCTGGGGGGTGTTTGGCGGTAAAAGTGAGTCCAGAAGCGCTGGGCTTCGATCCTATTAGGCGCTGGAGAGCGTGCCAGCCTTCACTCCACCAGACTGACGCATCTTTTGTTTATACACTTTGTTTTGCACCAGAGGTGACACAAATAAATTGTTTTGTTATTGGAACCGCTTTCTGGTTATTTTAGCGCTGGGTTCCGTCAGACGCAGGTCCGCTCCTCAACCCGCGTCGACACATAACAGTTCTGTGTCAATGACCTCATTAGAGCAAAGTGTTAAAATGTTTTAAAGGCTCACGCACTTACTTGATGACTCAATTTTAATTTAACTGATTCTGATCAATCAGATAAATGCCTTGATCAGTCTGATTTTGATTATCACAGACGTGGGTTCCTGATGGTTCCCAGAGGTCCAAGTAAAGAACTGATGATTTTCATTGATGTGTGTCACAGGAAACCAGTCAGCTTATTGATTGAAGCAGAACATCCAGCCAGCTGACCCACAGGCTTCCCCATGGAACCTTTTCATGAGGCTGATCTGTTGATCACATTTGAGGACGCCATTGCCCAGATGAGGTGGGATGAAGTAGAGTTGATCATCGAGGAGATGGAAAAGGCAGCGGCAGAGGCATTGTTGACAGAACAGCCAGTTGAAAGCCTCTCTGCTCTTCTACTTCCCCCTGCAGAAGAACCACAGGTAGCTTTAATGATGGTATATGTGTATATACATCACTGCAAAAACTGATAACACAAACGGGTTGAGGAAACATGCTGCGAACAGGCTTCTGCAGCTGTGATTGGAGAAAGAGTCCACTGTGTTATTTTTATCTGTTGCTCTTGGTCTCGTATCCATATTAAACTTTTTTCTGGCAGAAAACTTTGAGAAGTCTTTGGTTTGGCTCACCAACGTGCAGCTGCTGACGCTCGCCATGAAGAAATGGGCGGAGCCACAGAGAAACCGCTGCAGCTCTTAGATTTGATTGGATTCATGTTTTAAGAACTTATTGAAGTTCTGGATTTAGAATTCAGTTTCAAAGTGCGTTTTGTGCCCAGTGCCCTGTACACTAAACTAATGTTTGCTCTGGTGTCAGTGGACTGATAACGTGGCTCTTTTATTCATCATCACCTTTTTTTAAAATAAAGTCCATCCATCCATCTTCTTCCGCTTTATCCGGAGTTGGGTCGCGGGGGGCAGTAGCTCAAGCAAAGCCGCCCAGACCTCCCGATCCACACACACCTCCCCCATCTCCTCTGGGGGAACCCCGAGGCGTTCCCAAGCCAGCCGAGAGACTTAGTCCCTCCAGTGTGTCCTGGGTTTTCCCCGGGGCCTCCTCCTGATGGGACGTGCCCGGGACACCTCTCCAGCGAGGCGTCCAAGGGGCATCTGAAAAAGATGCCCGAGCCACCTCAGCTGGCTCCTTTCGACGTGGAGGAGCAGCGGCTCGACTCCGAGCTCCTCCCGAGTGACCAAGCTCCTCACCCTCTCTCTCAGGGACCACCCAGCCACCCTGCAGAGGAAGCTCATCTCGGCCGTTTGTACTCTTGATCTTGTTCTTTCGGTCATGAGCCAAATCTCGTGACCATAGGTGAGGGTCAGAATGTAGATCGATTGGGAAATGGAGAGCTTTGCCCCCCTACTCAGCTCTCTCTTCACCGCGACGGTCCGATACAGCGACCACATCACTGCAGATGCTGCACCGATCCGTCTGTCAATCTCACGCTCCATCCGTCCCTTTCTCATGAACAAGACCCCGAGATACTTAAACTCCTCCACTTGAGACAAGGACACTCCACTGACCCGAAGAGCGCAAGGCACCTTTTTCCGGTTGAGAACCATGGCCTCGGATTTGGAGGTGCTGATTTTCATCCTGGACGCTTCATACTCGGCTGCAAACCGCGCCAGTGCACGCTGAAGGTCCTGATTTGACAAGCCAACAGAACCACATCGTCCGCAAACAGCAGAGATGAGATTCTGTGGTTCCCAAACCGGACCCCCTCTACACCCTGGCTGCGCCTAGAAATTCTGTCCATAAAAGTAATGAACAGAACCGGTGACAAAGGGCAGCCCTGGCGGAGGCCAACGTGCACTGGAAACAGGCTTGACTTACAACCGGCAATGCGAACCAAGCTCCTGCTGCGGTCGTACAGGGACCGGATAGCCCTTAGCAAAGGACCCCGTACTCCTGGAGCTCCCCCCACAGGGTGCCCCGAGGGACACGGTCGAACGCCTTCTCCAGATCCACAAAGCACATGTGGACTGGTTGGGCGAACTCCCATGAACCCTCGAGCACCCGATGGAGGGTTGTTGAGCTGGTCCAGTGTGCCATGCCAGGACGAAAACCACACTGCTCCTCCTGAATCCGAGGTTCGACTATCGGTCGAATTCTCCTCTCCAGTACTCTGGAATAGACCTTACCAGGGAGGCTGAGGAGTGTGATCCCCCTTAAAGTCCTTTATTATAATCTCTGTAGCTCAAACGCTTCCAAATGACTGTGAAGAACATCTGACTGAAGACAGGAGTTGTTTGGATCCGTCACATTTGTTGCTGGCGTTATGACGTGTGATTAAAACTTTCTTCTCTCATCCTTTCTCTTGCAGGCTGACACGTTGACGTTCTTCTGGGATGTTCTCTGTTTGGTTCACGCTCTTGTTACGCAGATGCTTGAAGGACGTTTTCACCCTTTTTATGTTTACAAAGTGGAGGCAGTGTTGCTGCCGTGATTTGTTTTCAGCAGTCTTTTGTTGCTGTTTGTCTGTTTTTTGTTTTTTTACATAAAGTTTTCAGTGTTAACGTGTGTTTTGTTTGTTTTTGTGTGTGTGTGTGTGTGTGTGTGTGTGATCTTTCGTCACCTGTCCAGGGCTCTGCACTGTGACACGAGCTCAAGAAACCCAGGCTTTCTGTGTGAGCTGACGCAACAAATCCAAACATCATGTTCAACAAAAATGGACCAATTACATGTTAATTATTATTTATTGCTGATTGTTTGAATTCAGAAATTAATATCTTTATTTTACCAATCCACCCCCACCACAGTAACTTTAAATGTCTGGATCACAAACAATATGCAGTTAAATTATTCATTGATCTCAAAAAAGCTTTTGATACAATCAATCATGACACATTAATCAATAAACTGGAATAGTATGGGATCGGGGGGATAGTAAATATGATATAAATATTTGAAACCAAGGAGTGTTTTTGTGTTCACCCTGTAGTTTTCATACTAAGGGAATTTCATTCTTTTCGGCTGTGAGGTTAAAACGACATGCAAGAGGCTTCACTACAAATTGGTACTATGATAGAAATTTTGAAATGTTATTAAATCTCTCTCAGTGAGTCAAAAGCTCTCAGGTTCTACCTACTTATGTTTTAAAGGATACTGTTCCTGTCTATGATAGGATGTAGATGTTGAATCATTTTAACAAACATTTTATATCGTCTGGCTCTTTGTTTGACTCTGTGGGATCTGTTGCTGTGAAATCTTGCAAGGTCTCCTAATGTCTGCTGGTCAACCTTTCAAATTTGTACCTTCACGGTTCAGGAAGTTCATAAAGTTCTTAAAGCTCTACATCATAGATCCTTACTTTTTGAAGCTGGCAACTGATTTTGTATTGCATGGCTACAATTCCTCTCCATTACCCATGCGTACAACAGGTAACTCAGCTTGTAGTGAAATAAAAGTTTTTGCGTTATTCATTCTGTGAACAATGCCCCCCCCTCCCCCCCCAAAAAAGTCAAATTCTGCCACCAAGGTATCTTTTGAGCACACATACTAAACAATAGGTATACAATAAATACTATAATTATTGGAATACATTGCAACCATGTCAGTAAACAAGACTGCAGAAACCTGTGTGTACTGTCAATATTTGCTCTCACCTACCTGCAATGAAGATACGAAATTCTTGGACTGTACGTGGTGCCACTCAACTAACCAGTACTACTGGATCGATCCTGTTGGATGTTGTTCACAGAGACTGACATATTGACAGACAGAAAATAAATCTAAATTTTATTAAAGAAATTACACCTTGCATTAGCTAACAAATGCTATTTTAACATTTTATGTATTTTTGAACAACTTTATACAACATCCAGTGACTATCTTATCAACAGTAATTATCAATATCCAGTGATTATCAACAGCCAAGATTCTCTTGTCAAAACGAAGTAAGATATGTTACTCAGTATGTACTCAGTATGTACTCAGTATGTACTCAGTATGTACTCAGTATGTACTCAGTACTTCAGTGTAATCACTGCATTTTTCACCTTTAACTCACTGTGCAGCACAGTTTACATTGCAGACTCTTACAACTTCACATATAGCAGTCCGAGCAAGATACCTTTCAGCACATAACAGGACCAAACTCAAGGTCAAAGGTCATGGTCACAGGAATGTCAAACTCTAAATTCAAGCAAACAACTTTCCTGGTCAAAATTTTTCAAAGTGTACCTCCAAATTTGGCATGAAAACAGTGAATGGCCTTGTCCATAAGCCATTACTTGGGATGAGTGATCAACCTGGACCATCAGGGTTTACTTAAGGTCAAAGGTGATGTAAGCTAGGTCAAATTTCAGATTACAGTAAAACATGTCATGTATAACACAAAATCAAAAGGGCTTGATGAGAGGATCCAGAAAATATCAATCTTTGAAAGTTATGGCATCATCACAATAAAACCTGAAAAGTTAAAAAAAAATTTAAGGGTGTGGAAAAACCATGAAAGTCATGTAGACTCTTGCAATGTCACATATAGCAGTCCTACCAAGATACCTTTCAGCACACAAAAGGATAAAGCTCAAGGTCAAAGCAATGTCAAACACTAAAATAAACAAACCAACTTTCCTGGTTGCAATTTTTCAAAGTTTGTCTCCAAATTTGGCATGAAAATAGTGAATGGCCTTGCCAGTCAGTCTCTCTTCATGGTGATCATTCCTCGTGGTAGTCTGTCTTGTTCATCTTTTGGTCAGTACCTACATTTTAACATATTCATTTAATAGTTAATGCAAATTAGACTCATTGTAAGTAATAATATATATATATATATATATATATATATATAGAGAGAGAGAGAGAGAGAGAGAGAGAGAGAGAGAGAGAGGAGAGAGAGAGAGAGAGAGAGAAATAAGTATTTGAACACTGCGATTTTGCAAGTTCTCCCACTTAGAAATCATGGAGGGCTCTGAAATTTTCATCTTAGGTGCATGTCCACTGTGAGAGACATAATCTAAAAAAAAAAAATATATAGAATCCAGAAATCACAATGTATGATTTTTTTTTATAATTTATTTGTATGTTACTGCTGCAAATAAGTATTTCACCACCTGTGAAAATCAATGTTAAAATTTGGTACAGTAGCCTTTGTTTGCAATTACAGAGGTCAAACGTTTCCTGTAGTTTTTCACCAGATTTGCAAACACTGCAGCAGGGATTTTGGTCCACTCCTCCACACAGATCTTCTCTAGATCAACCAGGTTACTGGGCTGTCGCTGAGAAACACGGAGTTTGAGCTCCCTCCAAAGATTTTCTATTGGGTTCAGGTCTGGAGACTGGAGAGGCCACTCCAGAACCTTGATATGCTTCTTACGGAGCCCCTCCTTGGTTATCCTGACTGTGTGCTTTGGGTCATTGTCATGTTGGAAGACCCATCCACGACCCATCTTCAATGCTCTAACTGAGGGAAGGAGGTTGTTCCCCAAAATCTCGCAATACATGGCCCTGGTCATCCTCTCCTTAATACAGTGCAGTTGTCCTGTCCCATGTGCAGAAAAACACACCCAAAGCATGATGCTTCCACCCCCATGCTTCACAGTAGGGACGGTGTTTTTGGGATGGTACTCAGCATTCTTCTTCCTCCAAACACGGCGAGTGGAATTAAGACCAAAAAGTTTTATTTTGGTCTCATCTGACCACATAACTTTCTCCCATGACTCCTCTGGATCATCCAAATGGTCCTGAGCAAACTTAAGAAGGGCCTGGATGTGCGCTTATTTAAGCAGGAGAACCTTCCGTGCCATGCATGATTTTAACCCATGATGTCTTAGTCTATTACCCACAGTAAGAGAGAAAACTGACCCACCTTTCGTCAAAAAAGTGACAGCTGCCAATCAAAATCGACTACGTCGCTAAGCCCCGCCCCCTCTATGACGTCACAGCCCATCAGAATCGATGACGTCACTATGTCCCGCCCCTAAGCCCCTCCCCTAGTCCCGCTTCCAAGCCCCGCCCTTATGACGTCACAGCCCATCATAATCAATGACGTCACTATGCCCCGCCCCTAGGCCCCGCCCCTGGTCCCACCTCCGAGCCCCCGCCCCTTATGACGTCACATCCAATCAGAGTCGATGACGTCAGTATGTCCCGCCCCTAAGCCCCGCCCCCGGCTCCTCCCCTAGTTCCGCCCCTGGCTCCTCCCCTAGCCCCACCCCCCAAGCTCCTCCCCTAACCCCGGCCAAGCACCGCCTCCAAGCCATACCTCCCCTCCCACCAGGGTCTAATATTTTAATGTCATTTTATTTCATGAATTAAAGAACGATTAAAAATACCTAGATCTTTTTAATGTATTAAAGAATTAACTAATTCTGAAATAATTAAACATAAATCAGTGTCTATTATTTAATGCCCCTTTAATATTTTTAATTCTTAAATTATTACGTTTCCTTTTCTGTTTTTAATTCGTAAATTAAAGAAGGGAAACAAATAGCCGTCTCTCGGCTGTAAGTCTTTGCAGCAAGACGGTCAAATACCCACGCATAGAGCCGCTCGCGGAAACATGACCCCACGGCTGTAAAACCTGTTGCAGACGCTAACTGTGTCTGTGTGAGTGCGTGTGTGTGGGTGTGTGTGTGTGTGCATGCGTGTGTGTGTGTGTGTGTGTGTGTGTGTGTGGCGGGACACCCGCTGAGCGGAGATGTTGCCCCGAGGTGATGAACCCGAAGAACAATAAACAATGCTCCTTATCACTCACGCCAGATGATGTTTTCTTTTAAGATATTAGCCGATCGATCATGGGGCGCGGGACACCCGCTGAGCGGAGATGCTGCCCCGAGCCCCGAACAATCAACAATGCTCCTTATCACTTACGCCAAACGGTGTTTTTAGAGCAAAAGGTAAGGAATTACGCCCCGCGGACGAAGAAGGGTTTAAAAATCCCCTTTCCGACGGCAGAGTGACATACAGCATTCACCATAGGCCGCGCTATAGGGTGATATTCCAGCGTGGACCTCCTGACACTGTCTCTGAGGGTGAAATTAAGTTGGAGCGGCTTAGTGCCAGCGGCCACGTCAGAAGCGTCACAGCTGCGGCTGAGAGCTGGCATGAGATGTTCAACACCTGCAACGACAGGATTACGGGCCTCTTTACAAGGTGCCTGGCCTGGAGGGACGCTATCGAAGTCCGAAAAAACTTGGCCCCTCTTTTTACTTAAAAAAAAAAATAAAAAAATAAAAATAAAAAAAACTCTGACGTAGCTCCTCCCCGCATGCACGGGGATTTCTATAAAAACCAGGGGACCACATCTCATTCAAGCATCGGACAACGAACCAGCATGAGCTCCTCAACCTCTCCCATTGCAGCGGCCGACGACATCGCTTGTGACTACGCGCTCGACTGTGGAAGAGACCTGCCGTCCCTGAGCCAGGCTTCACGGACCCGCGGCGGGTACGAGAGCTCGTGGGGAGTTCAGCTCGAGGCGGTCTGGGGTGAGATCCATCCTTCTCACGCGCTTTCCAGCCCGGGAGGCGTGGGGTCTCTTCCCGCTGTCACGGAGGCCGCGAGTCCGCGGGAGGTACAAGACCTCGAACCGGCTGAGAAATACGCCACATCTTTCGCATCTGACCGGCCTGACGGGTTCCTGTCAGAGGAATTCCTGAAAACGGTGAAAGTCGGCGTGGCACACTTACTTTTGGCTGTGATCAAAAGTTACAGACAAAAACTCTGTTACGGGTGTGAGATCGATCACCCCAGCCAGCGCCAGCACGAATGCCTGGACCCGTTAAATGAATATTTCTTTACCGGACATTTTGAGAGATTAATGGTGAGACTCTGGAGACCGACCTTCATCCCGGCTGTGGTAAAGCTCCTAGCCCAGCGCTTCCGAGGGTTCAGGGGGTGGTAGAAAACATCCTCACTGAGCTGAAATACACTGATAATTTTGAAGCAAAGATCAACGAACTGTACACATGTTTCGGTGAAGACGCAGATCTCGACCTGGAGGGGATGGTAGCCGTCTATAACCCAGACGACTGAAGAAAAACCTGCTTTTTTTGTTTGTTTTTTTAAATATCATTATATTGTTTTACAGTCATGGGTAATTGTGTGATGATTCTCTTTCAAAGCTTGCGGGAAGTTTATATTATACGTGGACTCTCGTATAAGCTGGAGCGGGTAGTCATTCGCAGGCTGGAGATCCCAGACGCCCCGCCTTCATGCGCTTTGGAGAGGGTCTTCGACGTTATCAGACGTCGACCCGGGCCCAGAGTCTGGACAGATCATATCTACAGCGCGGCTCTCCATTCATCTGAAAAATCTCTGTACAACGTATTACTGAAAATCTCTGTTTTGACCACTGACGATTTTACACGGTGTAATACGATGCATCTGCTTACATTATACACTCTGTTTGTGGATGTGATAGCGTGCCGGGTGAAACAGATGGGGGTGTCCAGAGGGGAGATTGTTCCTACACTTTTACAGCTGAATACTGAAATAAACCGTAAATGCGGGGGAGATGTATTACTGAGAGTTTTCCAGTTTTGTACGTGAACGTATGCTTTTTTCCTTCACGTATGCTGTGTTTAATAAACATGAACAATTGCTTTTTTCTCTGTGTGTGACTTTAATGAATGTAATAAAGCACATATTCTAAACCTTATACGGCCTGTGTTCTTTCCTATAATATTGTTGAAAAAGGGTGAAATGTTTTACAAATCAAATTTATATAGCGCCAAAACCACAACAAAACAGTTGCCCCAAGGCGCTTCATATTGCAAGACAGAGTCATACAAACGAGGTTTTGGTGGAAAAAAAGGTGCTCGTATGAATTAATGAGGGGTTTTAACACAGTCTCATTAAAAGCTCGAGGCTGCTCTGTGAGCGCTCTCCGCGGTGCTGAATCAGAGTTCAATTTAACGTTTCCAAGAGCTCCTATTTAAAACGTATACTTTTTTCCTTCACGCATGTTGTGTTTAATAAACATGAACAATTGCTTTTTTCTCTGTGTGTGACTTTAATGAATGTAATAAAGCATATATTCTAAACCTTATACGGCCTGTGTTCTTTCCTATAATATTGTTGAAAAGGGTGAAATGTTTTACAAATCAAATTTATATAGCGCCAAAACCACAACAAAACAGTTGCCTCAAGGCGCTTCATATTGCAAGACAGAGTCATACAAACGAGGTTTTGGTGGAAAAAAGGTGCTCGTATGAATTAATGAGGGGTTTTAACACGGTCTTATTAAAAGCTCGAGGCTGCTCTGTGAGCGCTCTCCGCGGTGCTGAATCAGAGTTCAATTTAACGTTTCCAAGAGCTCCTACTTTAAAACAAAAGACTAATATTTATGGTCGCTAAAACATATAAAAATGCAAAAGGACTATCCGGTTCATCATTCTGAAGAGATCCGTCTTAAAAGATGGGTGATGAGGGTTTAATGAAGGATGTATATTATAGTCCGGTAAATCCGGGGAGTTTTGGAGGGCCGGAGCGTTTACGCAGGGCTATGACCGATCAACACGGCTCTAAAATTCGTATGAAGCATATCAGAGATTTCCTGTCGGGGGAAGATGCATACACATTCCACAAACCTGCCAGGACGCATTTTCCAAGAAATAGAGTATTTGTCACAAACCCGCTTAACCAATTTCAGGCAGATTTATGCGACATGCAAGGGTTATCAGATTTTAACGACGGGTACAAGTACCTGCTGACCGTTATCGATATCTTCTCAAAAAAAGCGTATGCCAGACCCTCTGAAGTCAAAGCAAGGGCGCGAAGTCTCACAGGCCTTTGCCTCACTCTTAAAGCAGAGCGGGGTGCCTCTGAAGATGCAGACTGATGCCGGGAAAGAGTTTTTTAACAAACCGTTCAAGGATTTAATGAAAAAAACACCGGATTCTACATTTTGCCACCGCAAGTGATCTGAAAGCCTCGGTTGTCGAGAGGTTTAATCGCACGCTAAAGATGAGAATGTGGAGATATTTTACTGCTAAAAACACGAGAAGATACATCGACGTCCTACCGTCTTACTCACGGCTTATAACGAGAGTTATCATAAAAGCATTAAGATGAGGCCGAATGAGGTTAATGATCGAAATGTCGATCAAGTGTTTCAAAATTTGTACGGGGCATCCACCCTACGCAGGAGGCCTGTGAAGTGCAAATATAAGGTCGGAGATATAGTCAGGGTCTCCAAGCTCAGGGGAGTTTTTGATAAAAAATATGAACAAAGTTTTACGGATGAAATGTTCACGGTGTCAGAATGTATACAACGTACGCCGCCCGTTTATAAATTGAAAGATTATGACGGCGAGATCATTGAAGGTTCATTCTATGAACCGGAATTGCAGAAGGTTAAAATAGCAAAAGACAGACCGTATCAGGTTCAAGAAATTATTTGTGAACGTTTTACCAAGGGAAAGAAATTTGTATTTGTCAGATGGAAAAATTGGCCCGAGAAATTTAACTCCTGGGTTCCCGCGGACCAGCTGATGGCCGTATAAATATGAGAACTTCCATCTTCAACCGACATATGAGAAATGGATCGGGATCTGAAACACGGGTTTTATATGACTCTGCCTTCAAACGCCAGCCTAAAAGTATTCCCGGACAACACAATTTCATGCTACCAGGTGGACTTGGCTCGACACCTGGATCTAGAGGGTGACTGGGATGTGGCGCTGACGGAAATTTCTTATCCGCAACCTGCTTAATTATCCCGGAAAAACCTTCCTGTACGTTCCAGGTGATGAAAATTACGGGCAAGAACAAACTCGCCGTTCACTCGCGATATTTTGACACGGATATTATGATAACTTTGAGGTTATTGCAGGGCTGATAAACCCTCGTTTGAGGAGTATAGATCCGAATCTGACTTTAAAATATGACGATATCCAGAAAAAGTTTCTGTGGGAAGGAGACGGTACCAGCCAGGTATATTTTGAAGCCCCGACGGCGTACATGCTGGGGATGCACCCTAATCAATGGCTGAGATGCGGACCCGGGGTCACGAGCTGTCCCCGCTACCCCGATATAAAAGCAGGGATGTATCACCTGTTCTGTTATACAGACGTTGTACAGCCTCAGGCGGTGGGTGACGCTTTTGCTCCTCTCCTCCGAGCGTTCGAAATTGGAGGTCGTTTCGGGGAAATAATTACAAAGAAATTCAACCCCGCTTATTACATCCCGGTCTCCAAAAGACATATTGAGACAGTACGCATCGAAATCAAAAGCGATCAAGATCAAACGGTGGATTTCAGATACGGTAAAGTGGTTGTCACATTACATTTTAAACCGGCGGGATAAAAAAAAAATGGCTGGGGCAGCGCACAAAGCCGACATTTATAGATTTGTGCCTTACTATGAAAATCAAGTCGGGAACGGCCTTCACGGCTTCCACGGCGCTCCTGTTATGTACGGGCGCGGGCTCGGGAACATATTTTCGAAACTGTTCAAATTTGTGTCGCCGCTGATTAAACAAGGATACACGATCGCCAAACCTCACCTGAAAAACGCAGCCCGAAGCATCGCTTCCGACGTAGTGAGCCGCGTTGTTGAGAGGGCCGGACGGAGTCAGGAGCCCGAGCAGCAGCGGGGGTCCGGGATCATGGTGCTCTCAAGAAGGCCCCGGAAACGCCCCCCGGGGAAACGGGTCAAAACGGTTAAAAAGCGAAAGACCCCGGAAAAAGCAGAACAGTTCGAAGGAAGCATAAGAAGAGGAGGTTGTCCGGGGATATTTTCTCTTATTTTCTCTTTTGCGAAATAATTCCCCCGAATGCACCATGAGCGAATTGGATTTATTCGCCGTCCCCGGGACCCAGCTGTCCATCGAGCAAAGCCAATACATTGAAGTCAGCCCGTTATCAGCCCTGACGGACATGGGCCCTATCGAGTTTTTTATCCCCGGAGACGGTGAGAGGTATTTAGACCTCAATAATACGCTGCTTTATCTGCGAATGAAAATTACAAACGCCGACGGGACTGACCTGGCTAATGACGCCCGCGTGGGCGTCATAAATTATCCTCTCAATACGATTTTCTCACAAGTCGACGTGACTCTGGGTGACCGGCTGATTTCCCAGTCCAGCGCGACGCACCCGTACAGGGCAATGATTGAGACGCTGCTGAACTTTTCCCCCGCTTCATTGAAATCGCAGTTCACGGGCGGTTTGTTTTACAAGGACACCCCGGGTCAGCACAATTCAACCGCTGTGGATGACGCGGGCCCGAATAAAGGCCTCGTGAGCAGAGCGCGCTTTAGCGCCGAATCGCATGAATTTCAAGTTCAGGGTCCGCTGCACGCGGACATATTTTTCTGCGAGAGGCTTCTTCTGAATAACATTGATCTAAGAGTTAAATTAATTCGAGCCAGCGATGCTTTCTGCCTGATGGGGCTGGCGGCCTCCACTTTCAAGCTGAAAATTCTGGGCGCGTCCCTATTCGTTAAGAAAGTCACCGTATCCCCTGCAGTGAGATTGGGCCACTCCGCGGCTCTCATGAAAGGGAACGCCGTGTACCCGTTATCACGAATCAACGTTAAGACTTACGTGATCCCCAGCCATTCCAGGATATGCAACCAGGAGAACCTGTTTTTAGGAACCATGCCCAAATATGTGGTTCTGGGTATGGTGAATCACAATGCATTCAGTGGGAGAAGAGATCTGTCCCCGTTTGAATTTGCAGACTATGACCTGGAGTACCTCGCACTCAGTCAAAACGGGAGACAGCTGCCGGCTAAAGCTTTCCAGCCTGAATTTAACAACGAACTCTCTGTCAGGGAGTTTTACAATCTCTACACCGCGACCGGACGACACCTCAAAGACCAGCCTCTCTGTATAGACCGGGAGGATTTTGCGCACGGCTACGCGCTGTACGTCTTCAATTTAAACCCGGAGGAGGACAGCGGCGCTCTGAGCCCCGTCTCCACAGGCACCCTGCGACTTGAAATGAGATTCAGAGTCGCGACTCCGCATACCACCACGCTGATAGTGTACGCGTGTTATGATTCTCTCCTGGAGATTAATTCCAAGCGACAGGTCCTTGTGGATTTTTACTGATGAACACCCTGGAATTGGACGCTGTTATGAGGGGCTTAATAGGAGACCTGTTTGCCGGTGTTTTTGCGTCTGACGAGTTATTCCGGATCAAGCCGGGCCCTCCCGTATATTTCATTGTAAACACCCACCCTAGACATTTACCGGGGGAACACTGGTTAGCGCTCACCGTTGAAAAAAATGGTCGAGCCACATTTTTTGACTCGTTCGGCCTCAGCCCTGACTTTGATTACTACCCTAAAAGCATCCTGCAATATCTGGAGAATCTCCCAGATGTTAAAAACATTCTGTATCACAACAAGCAGCTTCAGCACGAGTTATCCGACGTATGCGGACAACACTGCGTGTATTATCTGTATAACAGAGCCAGTGGGAAGTCGCACCGGGACGTGGTGTCTTTATACTCCGAAAATACTATCGCGAACGATGATTTGGTTTCTGATTTTGTGAAAAGATATCGTTATTGCCTTAAGAAAAGCTGCAATACCTCCTGTAACTAGCTAGCAGGGCCTCTGCATGAGTTTAAATATTGTCACGGCTTGTGTTAACCGGTGTTCCTATTTTTTTTATGTTTTTCCGTGTGAAAATGTAACCCCCGTCTTAGAACGCTCTCCCGATCATACCTTTAAAGTTTTATCGCGTTTGGATAATTTAAACCCCCGTTTTTTAAACGTAGAAAGAAGCTTTGACCTTTGACCTTTAATTTTTGTATGTGTTTTTTTCGCCTGAAAACGGGGTGGATGTGTGAGAGCGGCCTTCCGATCATACCTTTAAAGTTTTATCGCGTTTGCATGATGTAAACCTCCGTTTTTAAACGTAGAAAGAAGCTTTGACCTTTGACCTTTGATTTTTTTAATGTGTTTTTTTTTCACCTGAAAACGGGGTGGATGTGTGAGAGCGGCCTTCCGATCATACCTTTAAAGTTTTAACGCGTTTGCATGATGTAAACCTCCGTTTTTAAACGTAGAAAGAAGCTTTGACCTTTGACCTTTGATTTTTTGTATGTGTTTTTTTTCGCCTGAAAACAGGGTGGATGTGTGAGAGCGGCCTTCCGATCATACCTTTAAAGTTTTAACGCGTTTGCATAATGTAAACCTCCGTTTTTAAACGTAGAAAGAAGCTTTGACCTTTGACCTTTGATTTTTTTTTATGTGGTTTTTTTCACCTGAAAACGGGGTGGATGTGTGAGAGCGGCCTTCCGAACATACCTTTAAAGTTTTATCGTGTTTGCACGCTTTAAAACATTGTTATTAAGTACAGAAAGAAGTGTTAATCTTTGATCCTAAATTTTTTTTTATGTGTTTTTTTTCGCCTGAAAACGGGGTGGATGTGTGAGAGCGGCCTTCCGATCATACCTTTAAAGTTTTATCGTGTTTGCATGATGTAAACCCCCGTTTTTAAACGTAGAAAGAAGCTTTGACCTTTGACCTTTGATTTTTTTTTTATGTTTTTTTTGTGAAAAATGTTCTGAATGTGTAGAAAATGCACCCCCGATCATACCTTTAATGTTTTTGCATCGTTGTTATTAAGTAGAGAAGTGTTGAAAGTTGTTTTTTAAACGTATACCGAATAAAAGTGATGAAGGCCGGAGATGAGTTTCAGTCGGTGTTTTATTAGTAACAATATACAAAAACGTGACTGACTGCGATGTATTTTAAAGAATCTTGATCATAATATCCAGTCAGTTTTTAATTCGATACCCTCCTTTTATGGTGAGAAACCTTCCCAGCGTTGGAAGTCTTTTTGTTTTCTTAAGTTTCTTCCTGACCGGCAAATCGGTTAAAAGAAGGGATTCATCCGGCGAGCTGCTCCGGCCTTTTTAAGCTTCTGAAGCTGCTCGCGGGCTTGCGGGTTTGATACGCACGCCACCGGAATGTTCCGCTCCTGTAAAATATTGAGGAACTTCACCCAGCCTGTAGGGGGGCTCGATTTCTTGAACGAGGATCCGAGATGTTTCATAAGATCTATGGCGTGAGACCCCCTCACGACTTTCCCCTTGTAAATAAATTCCCCCGACGGACTCCAGCGCGTATCACCCTTCGATATTTTCCTCATAATATATTCAGCGTTTCTACGCTCTCTGGAGGGGATATTCTTCAGGACCTCTGTGACAGTCTCATCCTCCTCCTCCTCCTCCTCCTCCACCCCCTCCTCCTCAGGTTGCTTAGCGACGCGAGTCTCTTGCGGGGGTGAAACGCGTGATTCGAGTTCCCCCTGCTTGATCAGGGTTAAATAGCGCTGCAACAGAGCCTCATACTTTTTAATTTTTTCATAAGGAGAGTGAGTACGTTCTTCCAGTATACCTCGCATTCGCGAGTCTAAATCATTTTCCGCCGTTTGTCTGATGTTATTTCCGCTCGGCGGAACGGAATGACCGAGTTGAAGCATCTGCTGTGGAGTGAGTAAAAACATCTTTTGCGCCGCTTTGAAGGCCATTATCCTCTGGGTACTATTAGACTCGTTATAACGGGCAGGGCCGCGGAGAGCAGTGGCAGGAGAAAGCCGCCCGTCTGAATCAACGCTCCCCGCTTCTTTTTATAACTGGTTTTTCTGTCGGCCAGAAGACGTAAAACTCTTTTTCGTTTTTTCAAGGCCCGGAATTGAGAGTCGCTCAAGGCAATATTCCCCTTTAATATATTCAAAGCGATCTCGGATAAAGTTTTCAGAAGCTCCGGCCTGCAGGTCTTCAGGCTGTAGTGACGCTCCCTCGCCCCGGCTCTGATTAGCGCTTTAAGAGCGGGGGCGTTCCTTTTTAAAAGAGAGCTCATGTCCGTTTATCTTTCTGTAAATAAACTGTGGGCCACTCGTGCGGGAGTAATCCCGATCTCAGTCTGAACTGATCTGGACACTCCTGCGTGCAATCCAGTAATAAATACCCGTAAGGTACGCTCATAGCATCATCAAGAGCCTCCAAAAAAAATTGTTTTCTGCTGGGAAACATTTGCTGAGCCAGAATATTCATCTGTAACTTGTCTCTGGGATTTTTAAACAGCACCATATAATTACAATTCAAACTGATGGTTCGACTGTATTTCCCTTTATGAAACACGTTCTGTGTGATCATGATGACGCTCATATTCCGGTGATGTCTGTACTGGGTGAAAATTCTTACAACTTCAGGATGATCCGTTGCTTGAAAGATGAGATCGTCCAAAATAACCAGATGGCTCTGACCTTCAGGGAAAAGGCTGTCGTCCAGAAATGAGTCAGGGAGTCCTCTTACAAATTTAATATTTTTATTCTTCAGTTCAGAATACAGAGGTTGTTCAGACGTATACAGCCATACAATGTTGTCAGGCACATATCTCATAGCGTGGCTACAATTTTCCAGCAATGTTTTCACAAACACAGTCTTTCCCGAACCACTCGGTCCAACGATGAGACAGGAGAATGGGAGCTGAAGTCTGGGGTCAATCTCCACCGTATTTCCAGAGTGAGACATGTTTCAAAATCCGAACGGTTCGGTTTCCCCGTCCTTTAAAAGACGCCGCTTGTCATACACCACCCTGAAGGATTTTTGAAATGACACGTTTGTCAAACTGAAACTGCTTTTATGACGTTTAATTCCCTGCTGCGGCATTATGATAGATGCAGCGAGGGCGGGATCTTTTATATAACCCTCGACCAGATCTTTGACGCTGTCAAAGTTTATTTTCTGACAGCTTTCGTGGGTTTGAGTGATCCCCTTCACACGCATGACCGTTTTACCTCGTGCGGTTTTATATGCGTAACTTTTAGGCCCCGCCGCTGCAAACTCTGTGATGACGTCGCCGTTCAACTCGTCGGTGAGCTGCCCCAGATAATTACCGGTAGGCAGCGGGGTTTCACCCCGCCTACAAACGTAAATCAGGCTATCGGTATCATAATACAGAATCCTGTCAGGATTTGCCACAGCCTCCATAAAACCGTACAAGGTCAAACGCGCGTACGCCATTGTAAACGCCACGATGAAAATATTGACGGTTTTACCCGGTCGGCTGACGTGCCGCGGGCCGTACCTCCATTGAACCATAGCCGCCTGACTGCTGAGGAATGTTAGATATGTGACCTCGTACTCTTCAGAAAACAGATACCTGAACAGATCGTCAGCGTTTTTAACGAGTGCGGTCTGCGTCAGATTTGCCCTCTGGGCGAATTTCCCCCAGAAGGAGTTGAGGCAGATCTTAGCCATCTGTCGTTTTGCCGGATTGTGACTGATTTTTTCTGGGTCTAAACGAATCTTCTGATTCAGCCAGTAGTCCGTGATATATTTTTCTCTGCTCTCGGGGTCTTTATCAAATTCGGGAGGGAAACCAGAGGCTTCCTGCTTGTGTTTTAAGAAGGTGTTTATGTACCCCTCAAAGATTTTATCACTTTTTTCCTCAAAATGCCAGACTTCAAAAATCTTAGCTACAGCATAGCCTGTATCCAGAGCTTTGTGGAATTCCGGGGTCGTCCAAGTCCCAGACAGAGCTCTCTGCTGCTGACTGTGTGTGCACGCTCCAGCTTGATTATTTTCATCAGCGCAGGTGCGACACAGAGTAAACACCAGTTTACCGTGAGGACTTCTGTGTGGGAGGACGGGGAATTTTAGCCCCCGGGGCGGGTACACGATGGCTTTGATGAGCCCGAAATAAGTCCTGGGGTCTCGGAAATTTCTCTCGATAATTTCCGGATGCCCCGTGGGATATGTGAAATTTACGTTAACGTAAGGATACAGCGAGGAAACTCCGAACGCTCTCATCCCTCAGCCTCATTTCAAGCCACTGATGCTCCCAAATTACGCTGAGGGTGACGCCCGGCATAGCCCGCAGAAAGGCTATTTTTTTCTGACACGCTGCGTGGAGCTCTCCAAATGAGGTGTTTGTGAGAGGGTTTATTTCGTGCTGTGTAAAACACCTTGCACACCCGTGGTAAAAACACCCGAGAAACTCCCACACTTTTATCCGGCCGTCAATCCGGGCATACCCATCTACATAATAACCTCCTATGTTTTTCTCGCCCCTGTTTAGAGCATGATCGATGATAATGTTTTGCGTCTCAGCAACCCATTCTAACCATTGCACGGCCACGTCTGAATATTTTTTATGCTTCGTTCTATAATTGTCGGCGGAGGGGATCGCCAGCGTTTTTGGAGCAAGAAAGTTAGTTTGGAAGACTTTCATACACGCCGAGGCGATTGTAACGCAGGTAAAAGGATCCACGAGTGTTTCACCGATGAATTCGGACATAAATTTGGAGCAGGCTGCAGCCAGGATTTTTGTATCGTTATCACAATACATAACGGCCTCGGCTTTAAAATCGAAAATTGCGTTTTTTTTCCGCGCGTACCACCCGTTAAATTCCTCTCTTTCTCCCTCTGACATATTTGCGACCCCGTAAGCCGCTGAGTCCGGGTACGGACCGACATAGTTCAGATTTTTTTCTGAACTGAACAGGTGCAGAAAGTAACCTTTGCGGACGATTTCGTCTTTCAGCCGGATTCCCAGGGCTTTAGGCATCTGAGATAAGCGCATTGTAAGGAAAGATAACGAATCTATATATTTCTGTTTAAAGGCGGCGTCTGTCATGAGTAATAGTTTACTCCCGGTCATAATCACAGCGGGGGTTACGCCCTGCTGGACTAAATACTTTAGAAGCAAATAGCCGTCAAAACCTTTTGAGTTGTGAGCGATGAACACGTATTCTTTGAATTTTCTCGTTCTAAAATGTTTAAAGAAGCGGGCTACGCAGTCTGTCCCCCATGCGCTCCAAAAATCACCCGTCTTTGTTACAGCGCTGACGTAAAACGGTACGTGTTCCCCGTTATTATCGACATACGTTTCAAAATCATAAAAAACATATTTCTCTGAATGCGTCTCTTCAGCTTTGAGCGGGGTCATATAGCAGAGGTGACCCTCGCTCGGCTCCTGGAGAGCCTCGCCGCATATATGACACCTCTTCTGCTTACACACGTGCGGAGCGCTGTTTTTAGAAAACGCTATGTAATACTCGCGTTTACATCGAGAGCATTGTTTTCTGTTATCACACACATTAACGAACTTACCGGCGGAAGGACGATACTTCGGCTGTTTATGCAGGCTGTAACAGGTGGGAGAGCGACACTCCTTGTTACATTCGCTGCAGAATACAGGGTTATTTTTCTCGTAACACTGCGTGGATTCACAAATTTTACAATATGACGGACAATTATGGGAGGCGGGGTTATTGTACCCCTCAAAGCAAAACTTACATACATATTTCACTCCCAAAAATCTCTTTAAATCGATGATTCCGTAAAAATGATTATTAAACAGAAAAACGAAAAGAGTTTTCTGCTGCGCCGGTATTCCTGTCTGGAATTTTGTCAGCTTTCTCTCCCCTTCGGCTCTGAAAAACACCACAATTTTACAACCCAGAGCGTTTTCAAATTTTCCCACCTGCTCTAAAGATACCGGCGTAGCTTCCGTTAATCCGACGCTATTTTGTAACGCCAGTCCGCGCTGCTCCGCCTCGTGCGTACTCAGATGAGGATTCAATAACTGAACGAGGTTTATCGCGAAACATAAACTGTTGTCAGGATTATACACGATATTAAGGCATTTGGATTTTTTCCTCAGAACCTCGTGATGGAGGAGGTCATCTATTCTGCGCTTCCCCGCGCCGTTCTGGTTGCGGATGACTTGAACCACTAATTCCAGAGACTCGTCGGATAAAACGTTGGAATTTGATTGTATCAATCGTTCTAACAGATTTTGGAAGCCCGTCACATCACCAGCGTCGTTATATGAGCTGATCAAAGCGGCCTCGTTGTAGACTGAGTCCCCACGAATCTCCATTTGGATAAAGTCCCCGGCCCTGGCGTGTGTTAAAGCCTTTTCGACCGAGTTATGAAGAGCCCCTACGACGTTACGGTAAAATTCCGCGTAGTCGGGAATTTCGTCGGCGCGCTGGAAATTGAGAGGCAGCCTGATTTCGATATTGTTAAAAGCAGGTCTCCTGATGACGTTAGCAGCCCCACCGCCCGTCATGGGAGAGTGCCGGCTGGGTCCCGGTCGTGCATCATCCCCGTCTTCCATCAAAACAGAGATCGCCGCGTTTATCGGGGTTAAACGAGCTCTGTTTAAAATCTCTTCTCCGCGCGCATTGCGCGGGGAGGGACTTCTTAAAGGTGAAAAAGCGCGAGCGTCGTTAGGCGTTTGATTTAATTCATCCACCGCGGATTGGACGTGAGGATTAACTTCACACGCGAGGAGGTTTACGGCGTTATTTAACGGAGTCAGACGTACCTGGTTCAACGCCGCGGGACCGGACTCGTCTGGAGGTGAGGTGTGCGGGGGGTCAGGGGGCTCTTCAGTATCAGACTGGACCGTCGAATTTATAGCGTTAATCGCAGAAATGATGTAGGGGTTAATTTCTTCCGATTCTCGTTCAGCCGCTAAATTGTTAAGAGCTTCATTTAACGGTGTTAAACGAACACGGCTTAAAAGTCTCTCTCCGGACTCGATGTTATTTCGAGGCGGTGAATTTAACGCCTCGGGTAATGGACCATCTGCTCCAGGAGCGCTCCCTGCTGAGTCGATTATTGAAGCGTTTAAATCCAATACACGTCCGAAGTTATTTTCCCGATGTGAATTCTCTCCTTCCATCTTTTAAAATCTGTAGCAGGAAGAATCTACCTCAAGAAATTCAGTTAATATACCGCTTCAAATGAATTCTCCCGTTCCATCGGAATAAGAGAAAAAATAAAAAAATAAAAACAGAATACACATTTTCAAGAAAGTTGCGTGATGAGGTTAATCCCAGCTCAGAATATCTTCAAGCCTTGCGTGTCGGTGGAAAATAGACGGTCTCCCTCCACCGCGTGCTGAAAAAAGAGAAAATCGTTAGTTATTAAATATTTAAAATAAATAAATACATAAACTCCGACTCCTTACCGTGTACATCCGCGGATCGTTTTACGGGTCTCTCCCGCTGACCCGCTTCTCCATGGGCTGTGACAGAAAAAATCGGGTTATTCCAGAGTTTTAACCGTGATTTAATCTCGATCGCTGTACTTACATCTGCGTGGTGAAGTCGGGGGTTCCAGCCTTCGAACTTCTTCAGGGGGCTCTGACTTGATTTCTAGAATTAACATAAATAAATGAATACAAAGCATCACCCTCGCAAGCGGATATTCTGTACTATTTCAAATATATTACCGAGGACGGGTCCGAACGCGCTCTGGACCGTCTGCGTGGTTTTGTCTAAAAAACAAAAAACAAAAAACAAACAAAAAAGACAGTTTCAGACCGCGTGCATCATTTAAAAACACTCATTTCTATCAAAACAGATTACTTAAATCACTTACCCTGAAAGCTGATGCGGTTTTCGCACTCTGCTCGAAGACAATCAATCAATCAATCAACTTTTTTCTTGTATAGCGCCAAATCACAACAAACAGTTGCCCCAAGGCGCTCCACATTGCAAGGCAAGGCCATACAATAATTATGAAACACAGTCTACGTCTAAAGCAACATAACCAAGGGATGGTCCAGGGTCACCCGATCCAGCCCTAACTATAAGCCTTAGCGAAAAGGAAAGTTTTAAGCCTAATCTTAAAAGTAGAGAGGGTATCTGTCTCCCTGATCTGAATTGGGAGCTGGTTCCACAGGAGAGGAGCCTGAAAGCTGAAGGCTCTGCCTCCCATTCTACTCTTACAAACCCTAGGAACTACAAGTAAGCCCGCAGTCTGAGAGCGAAGCGCTCTAATGGGGTAATATGGTACTACAAGGTCCCTAAGATAAGATGGGACCTGATTATTCAAAACCTTATAAGTAAGAAGAAGAATTTTAAATTCTATTCTAGCATTAACAGGAAGCCAATGAAGGGAGGCCAACACGGGTGAGATATGCTCTCTCCTGCTAGTCCCCGTCAGTACTCTAGCTGCAGCATTCTGAACCAACTGAAGGCTTTTTAGGGAACTTTTAGGACAACCTGATAATAATGAATTACAATAGTCCAGCCTAGAGGAAATAAATGCATGAATTAGTTTTTCAGCATCACTCTGAGACAAGACCTTTCTGATTTTAGAGATATTGCGCAAATGCAAAAAGGCAGTCCTACATATTTGTTTAATATGCGCTTTGAATGACATATCCTGATCAAAAATAACTCCAAGATTTCTCACAGTATTACTAGAGGTCAGGGTAATGCCATCCAGAGTAAGGATCTGGTTAGACACCATGTTTCTAAGATTTGTGGGGCCAAGTACAATAACTTCAGTTTTATCTGAGTTTAAAAGCAGGAAATTAGAGGTCATCCATGTCTTTATGTCTGTAAGACAATCCTGCAGTTTAGCTAATTGGTGTGTATCCTCTGGCTTCATGGATAGATAAAGCTGGGTATCATCTGCGTAACAATGAAAATTTAAGCAATACCGTCTAATAATACTGCCCAAGGGAAGCATGTATAAAGTGAATAAAATTGGTCCTAGCACAGAACCTTGTGGAACTCCATAATTAACTTTAGTCTGTGAAGAAGATTCCCCATTTACATGAACAAACTGTAATCTATTAGACAAATATGATTCAAACCACCGCAGCGCAATGCCTTTAATACCTATGACATGCTCTAATCTCTGTAATAAAATTTTATGGTCAACAGTATCAAAAGCAGCACTGAGGTCCAACAGAACAAGCACAGAGATAAGTCCACTGTCCGAAGCCATAAGAAGATCATTTGTAACCTTCACTAATGCTGTTTCTGTACTATGATGAATTCTAAAACCTGACTGAAACTCTTCAAATAGACCATTCCTCTGCAGGTGATCAGTTAGCTGTTTTACAACTACCCTCTCAAGAATCTTTGAGAGAAAAGGAAGGTTGGAGATTGGCCTATAATTAGCTAAGATAGCTGGGTCAAGTGATGGCTTTTTAAGTAATGGTTTAATTACTGCCACCTTAAAGGCCTGTGGTACATAACCAACTAACAAAGATAGATTGATCATATTTAAGATTGAAGCATTAAATAATGGTAGGACTTCCTTGAGCAGCCTGGCAGGAATGGGGTCTAATAAGCATGTTGATGGTTTGGATGAAGTAACTAATGAAAATAACTCAGACAGAACAATCGGAGAGAAAGAGTCTAACCAAATACCGGCATCACTGAAAGCAGCCAAAGATAACGATACATCTTTGGGATGGTTATGAGTAATTTTTTCTCTAATAGTCAAAATTTTGTTAGCAAAGAAAGTCATGAAGTCATTACTAGTTAAAGTTAATGGAATACTCAGCTCAATAGAGCTCTGACTCTTTGTCAGCCTGGCTACAGTGCTGAAAAGAAACCTGGGGTTGTTCTTATTTTCTTCAATTAGTGATGAGTAGAAAGATGTCCTAGCTTCACGAAGGGCTTTCTTATAGAGCAACAAACTCTTTTTCCAGGCTAAGTGAAGATCTTCTAAATTAGTGAGACGCCATTTCCTCTCCAACTTACGGGTTATCAGCTTTAAGCTACGAGTTTGTGAGTTATACCACGGAGTCAGACACTTCTGATTTAAAGCTCTCTTTTTCAGAGGAGCTACAGCATCCAAAGTTGTCTTCAATGAGGATGTAAAACTATTGACAAGATACTCTAACTCCCTTACAGAGTTTAGGTAGCTACTTTGCTCTGTGTTGGTATATGACATTAGAGAACATAAAGAAGGAATCATATCCTTAAACCTAGTTACAGCGCTTTCTGAAAGACTTCTAGTGTAATGAAACTTATTCCCCACTGCAGGGTAGACCATCAGGGTAAATGTAAATGTTATTAAAAAATGATCAGACAAAAGGGAGTTTTCAGGGAATACTGTTAAGTCTTCTATTTCCATACCATAAGTCAGAACAAGATCTAAAATATGATTAAAGTGGTGGGTGGACTCATTTACTTTTTGAGCAAAGCCGATAGAGTCTAATAATAGACAAGAAAACTTAATTAAACAACATGGTTTTCCAGGATTTTTTCCGCAAATTTATTCTATTTTATACCCATAGCTGGGGGTCCAGGCATCTTCACTCTTCAGCAGTCGTAGTGGAAATGCTCGCTGACTCGTTCCCAGGGACGTAAGTGATAAGGAGCATTGTTGATTGTTCGGGCTCGGGGCAGCATCTCCGCTCAGCGGGTGTCCCGCGCACCATGATCGATCGGCTAATATCTTAAAAGAAAACATCATCTGGCGTGAGTGATAAGGAGCCAGGGGCGGAACTAGGGGAGGAGCCGGGGGCGGGACTTAGGGGCGGGACATACTGATGTCATCGACTCTGATTGGATGTGACGTCATAAGGGGCGGGGGCTCGGAGGTGGGACCAGGGGCGGGACTTAGGGGCGGGGCATAGTGACATCATCGATTATGATTGGCTGTGACGTCATAAGGGGCGGGGCTTGGAGGCGGGACTAGGGGAGGGGCTTAGGGGCGGGACATAGTGACGTAATCGATTCTGATTGGCTGTGACGTCATAGAGGGGGCGGGGCTTAGTGACGTAGTCGATTTTGATTGGCAGCTGTCACTTTTTTGACGAAAGGTGGGTCAGTTTTCTCTCTACAGTAACCTTGGAAACAGTGGTGCCAGCTCTCTTCAGGTCATTGACCAGCTCCTCCCGTGCAGTTCTGGGCTGATTCCTCACCTTTCTTAGGATCACTGATACACCATGAAGTGGGATCTTGCATGGAGCCCCAGTCTGAGGGAGATTGACACTCATGTTTAGATTCTTCCATTTTCTAATAATTGCTCCAACAGTTGATCTTTTTTCACCAAGCTGCTTGGCAATTGCCCCATAGCCCTTTCCAGCCTTGTGGAGGTCTACAATTTTGTCTCTGGTGTCTTTGGACAGCTCTTTGGTCTTAGCCATGTTAGTAGTTGGAGTCTTACTGATTGTGTGGGGTGGACAGGTGTCTTTATGCAGCTAACGACCTCAAATAGGTGCTTCTAATTTGGAATAATAAGTGGAGTGGAGGTGACTTTTTAGAGGTGGACTGACAGGTCTTTGAGGGCCAGAATTCCTGCTGATTGGCAGGTGTTGAAATACTTATTTGCAGCAGTAACATGCAAATAAATTATTTAAAAAATCATACATTGTGATTTATGGATTTTTTTTTTTTTTTTTTAGATTATGTCTCTCACAGTGGACATGCACCTAAGATGAAAATTTCAGATGCCTCCATGATTTCTAAGTGGGAGAACTTGCAAAATCGCAGGGTGTTCAAATACTTATTTTCCTCACTGTATACATTACGAGCTGAGTTACCTGTTGTACGCATGGGTAATGGAGAGGAATTGTAGCCATGCAATACAAAATCAGTTGCCAGCTTCAAAAAGTAAGGATCTATGATGTAGAGCTTTAAGAACTTTATGAACTTCCTGAACCGTGAAAGGTACAAATTTGAAAGGTTGACCAGCAGACATTAGGAGACCTTGCAAGATTTCACAGCAACAGATCCCACAGAGTCAAACAAAGAGCCAGATGATATAAAATGTTTGTTAAAACGATTCAACATCTACATCCTATCATAGACAGGAACAGTATCCTTTAAAACATAAGTAGGTAGAACCTGAGAGCTTTTGACTCACTGAGAGAGATTTAATAACATTTCAAAATTTCCATCATAGTACCAATTTGTAGTGAAGCCTCTTGCATGTCGTTTTAACCTCACAGCCGAAAAGAATGAAATTCCCTTAGTATGAAAACTACAGGGTGAACACAAAAACACTCCTTGGTTTCAAATATTTATATCAAACGTTACATGAATAATTTTAAAATTTTGAAGAAGAGCCTACAAAAGAGAAAAAAACTTTAGTTTCTGCAACTGTAGATACCAAAATTGTAAAATTCTTCTTACAAAGTGTTGACACCCCACTGTCAGTTATACTCTCAGGGGTGGCCTGCTCTGGCCACCAGAAGATCCAGTATTAATTTCACTAAGCACTTTTAAATCCAAATTGAGAGCACTTGAGTCCAGCTCCATAATATGCTCTTGCTTTTATAGCATGCTTGTAATTTAAATTTTTATCATCTTTTTATTTGCCTTTTGTTTGTGTCTGTGTGAGCGTGTAACTGTGCTTTGTATTTGCTGCTGTTTATCTTGGCCAGGACGTTCTTGGAAAAGATGTTCTTAATCTTAACCCCTTAACGCCCATCGTCACATATATGCTACAATCTCTGACTCAAATATGCAACTTACCAAATTGACCTGTTGTCGCAATTTTTCAACATACCATCATTATTATTATAACATTATAACATAAAGTCATTACCAGAATACCCAATATTACTATCTAGTTTTTGTGCAAAAGTGAAATTAATAACATTATTTACCATCTACTTAAAGGCAAAAACACACACAAAACATTTTTTATATACAGCTATATAAATTCGGGTGTTAAGGGGTTAATGGGAGTATTTTAGTTAAAATATATATAAATAAATAAAAAGTTACTCAAGATTTGAACCCACAAGGTTCTAAGTGAAAGATGCATGGTTTACCACTATGTTACAAATACAATTAAACAATGGGGACATAAAATACCTAAACTCAAGAAAGACAGAAGCGTATTTAATAAAAATAAAATAAAATAAAATGAAACGATATGTAAAAGAGGAAGTAAATTTATGAGCTATGTTCCGGCCTAAACCCCCAAATATTGGCCGATGTTAAACTACACAAGAGGTAAGTTGGAGCAAACTTTGCCACAAAGAGATCTGTGCTGGACTGATTCTGTCTGCTTGTCTTGATCAGCGATTGGACACAAACACTTCAAGTTCAGTGGCTGAGAAAAAAGGGGGCTGGAGATAATTATCATACTGTACAAACTGTTGTGTAAGTGTAGGAACACGGACCCACAACAGGGGGCGCAAATGAACGGACAATGGAGAAGGTAAATAAGTTTTACTGTTGTGAAACCAGCACAACCAATACAATAATCAACAATTTGGGGTTAAGCCGAATTCTGCTGGTGTCGTGTGGGCAGGCTCGAAGGTAGGAGACGTCCGTCCAAGTCGAACCGGAACCACCCAGATCTCCTCTGCCACCGAACCCTGGAAGTACTGGAACCGCCAAGTCCCGAATTCCCAGGTGGCCACTGCCTCCGCTCGTCGGATCCGGTACTGCTGGCAAGAGAGAGCAACAAACACACAGGCGTGGATGCGGCTGCACCCAGTAACACGGAGAGGGGAGAAGCCGCCTCCACCTCTCGTCACAATAAAGCAGGAAGGTGAGTACTTATCCAAGCAATCGGCTTTCGGTAGTCAGCTGTCCTGAAAGGGTTAACAAGTATTATCAGATAACACAGAATATGCTGCAGAGAAGGTTACCTCTATCTCAAGGCGATATTTCGGCACTGAGGTGGAGACGCCGTCCTGCTGATATACCTCCGTGCTGAGTGGAACAGCTGTGTCCAGTGATGGGTGACAGCTGTCACCCTGGCTGCTCTCGTGAGGCGGCAGCGCCCTCTGGTGCCTGGAGCCCGCACTCCAGGCAGGGCGCCCTCTGGTGGTGGTGGGCCAGCAGTACCTCCTCTTCAGCGGCCCACACAACACAAACGCCATAAAATACGCGTGTCGTGAAGTGCACAGATGCGTGTATTTTACGCGTGTTGTGTGCATCTGAATGTTTTTTACCGTGTTTTTTTAAGGGCTCCATTGCGGCGTAAAAACGGCGTATTGTTTGACACATTACGGCGCATTTAAGGGCGTCGTCTTTAATTAAGACGTAAAAAGCACCGTAATAACTGACAAAAACGGCGTTTTTTTACAGCGTTTTTTTTTTAAAGTGGCATAATTGTGGCACTGTTGGCTTGCCATATCCCTTAACAATTTTAGTAAAATTGCAACCTTTGATGGTTTTAAAACACACACACACACACACACACACACACACACACACACACACACACACACACACACACACACACACACACACACACACACACACACACACACACACACACACACACACACACACACACACACACACACACAAATCAAGTTTGAAATTAAATTAACTCGTGATTTCTCTGTTTTTAAATCCACCTCATTTTAAATGATTTCAGGTCTTCAAACAGAATTTAAATCAGGGAAACCCAAATAAACACAAAATACAGCTTTTGTTTTTTTTTGTTTTTTTAGATGCATAAAAAGCAGTTTTCCAAACACTGCTTTCACCTACAGGTTCATAAAATGGCATGTGTAATTCCATGTAACATATAAATAAAATCTAGGTGTGAAAAACAATCGAACCTGTTTTTGTTTACAGCTTGCGCTATTTTAAAGACGTGTGACATCATATATGTCCCTTAACAGTTCTTGTAAAATTGCAAGCCATTTTCTATTTTGTGTATATTGTCTGCATTTATATATATGTTCACTTTCGTATTTTGAAATGCCAAATTTAAAAAAGCAAAATTGCAAAATCAAATTTGAAATTAACTCCTCATGATTTCTGTATTTTTAATTCACCTCATTTTAAATGATTTCAGGTCTTCAAAAAGAATTTAAACCAGGGAAACCCAAATAAACACAAAATAGTTATAAAAGGGACCATTCCAGATTCTTTTTTATGACATGATGAAAAATTACATGTGCTATTTATTTTAGATTTTGGCATGTTGAATTCAAATATAACAGTCAAAATGGCTGATTGCTGTTTTGAAGATATCCAAGTTTTTTTTTTTAAAAACATCTACATAATTATGTGTCAATAGTAGTTTTCTTGATAAATTACTGGTCTTTTTATGTTTCTCTGATTCTTTATTGCAATATTTCACCAGGGGCCCATTGCATAAGGGATTAAGTAAGGATATCATGGTTATCCTGGCTTAATTTATCCATGATCTGGTTGCACAAAAGCGAGATACGTCATGGCATATGTCACCATGGACATTTATTCTGTGGAGCCAGCCTGCTCAAAACCAGGCTAAATTCCAGGATCTATTTAATCTCATCCTTTATCTCAGTCACCACAAACAGAATCCATTAGTTACTCCACTCCCCAGTTCCCACTACACATTCCCAGATCCATCAGATCTGCACCAGCTTTACACATTTGTGTGGAGTCTCTGACAGACAGTCCCTCAGGTAGGTGCGGATCTGATCCGGCCAAACATACATTTTTTTTAAACTCAAGTAAGCAGACTACGGGTGAATTCCCAGGCTGAGTGTGAGTGTCGGCACCAACCATTCGGAGGATGGGGGCGTTTGCGCTGGATGGAGAGTCTGCTGTGGTTGAAGACAACCAAAGTTTACCGAGCCGGGCTGGAACTTCTATTTAAACCACAGTGATGCAGTAATTCAAGGCAGATTTTTGTTTTAAAACAAGATTTTGTTATATTCATGAATTCTTGCAAAATTGTGTAAGTTTTTGGTTTTCGTGTGCAACAATGTAATTTTATGTCCTCCTACTGATGAAAAGTAGACAAAGAATATGGGATCATTCTTGCACTAAAAAGAACAGTTTCCCATTTGTCAGTCCAGCCTCCAGCCACACAGTCTTTTGTATCACCAGTTTTGGGTATATTAGTGCAGCACCCTGAGAAAGTCTGCAGAGGTGAGACAAAGTCACCATCAAGTCATGAATCAGCAAGTCCCAACTCAAGTCTCAAATCAGCTTGCAAACAATTGGTGGTCGGGTTCATAAATTGTTTCCTGTCTGTTAAGTTATTTCTCACCCACTGCAGTACTATCCCCCCGATCCCATACTATTCCAGTTTATTGATTAATGTGTCATGATTGATTGTATCAAAAGCTTTTTTGAGATCAATGAATAATTTAACTGCATATTGTTTGTGATCCAGACATTTAAAGTTACTGTGGTGGGGGTGGATTGGTAAAATAAAGATATTAATTTCTGAATTCAAACAATCAGCAATAAATAATAATTAACATGTAATTGGTCCATTTTTGTTGAACATGATGTTTGGATTTGTTGCGTCAGCTCACACAGAAAGCCTGGGTTTCTTGAGCTCGTGTCACAGTGCAGAGCCCTGGACAGGTGACGAAAGATCACACACACACACACACACACACACACACACACACACACACACACACACACACACACACACACACACACAAAAACAAACAAAACACACGTTAACACTGAAAACTTTATGTAAAAAAACAAAAAACAGACAAACAGCAACAAAAGACTGCTGAAAACAAATCACGGCAGCAACACTGCCTCCACTTTGTAAACATAAAAAGGGTGAAAACGTTATTCAAGCATCTGCGTAACAAGAGCGTGAACCAAACAGAGAACATCCCAGAAGAACGTCAACGTGTCAGCCTGCAAGAGAAAGGATGAGAGAAGAAAGTTTTAATCACACGTCATAACGCCAGCAACAAATGTGACGGATCCAAACAACTCCTGTCTTCAGTCAGATGTTCTTCACAGTCATTTGGAAGCGTTTGAGCTACAGAGATTATAATAAAGGACTTTAAGGGGGATCACACTCCTCAGCCTCCCTGGTAAGGTCTATTCCAGAGTACTGGAGAGGAGAATTCGACCGATAGTCGAACCTCGGATTCAGGAGGAGCAGTGTGGTTTTCGTCCTGGCATGGCACACTGGACCAGCTCAACACCCTCCATCGGGTGCTCGAGGGTTCATGAGAGTTCGCCCAACCAGTCCACATGTGCTTTGTGGATCTGGAGAAGGCGTTCGACCGTGTCCCTCGGGGCACCCTGTGGGGGGTGCTCCAGGAGTACGGGGTCCTTTGCTAAGGGCTATCCGGTCCCTGTACGACCGCAGCAGGAGCTTGGTTCGCATTGCCGGTTGTAAGTCAAGCCTGTTTCCAGTGCACGTTGGCCTCCGCCAGGGCTGCCCTTTGTCACCGGTTCTGTTCATTACTTTTATGGACAGAATTTCTAGGCGCAGCCAGGGTGTAGAGGGGCTCCGGTTTGGGAACCACAGAATCTCATCTCTGCTGTTTGCGGACGATGTGGTTCTGTTGGCTTTGTCAAATCAGGACCTTCAGCGTGCACTGGCGCGGTTTGCAGCCGAGTATGAAACGTCCAGGATGAAAATCAGCACCTCCAAATCCGAGGCCATGGTTCTCAACCGGAAAAAGGTGCCTTGCGCTCTTCGGGTCAGTGGAGTGTCCTTGTCTCAAGTGGAGGAGTTTAAGTATCTCGGGGTCTTGTTCACGAGAAAGGGACGGATGGAGCGTGAGATTGACAGACGGATCGGTGGAGCATCTGCAGTGATGTGGTCACTGTATTGGACCGTCGCGGTGAAGAGAGAGCTGAGTAGGGGCGCAAAGCTCTCCATTTCCCAATCGATCTACATTCTGACCCTCACCTATGGTCATGAGATTTGGCTCATGACCGAAAGAACAAGATCAAGAGTACAAGCGGCCGAGATGAGCTTCCTCTGCAGGGTGGCTGGGTGCTCCCTGAGAGAGAGGGTGAGGAGCTTGGTCACTCGGGAGGAGCTCGGAGTTGAGCCGCTGCTCCTCCACGTCGAAAGGAGCCACCTGAGTTGGCTCGGGCATCTTTTTCAGATGCCCCTTGGACGCCTCGCTGGAGAGGTGTTCCGGGCACGTCCCATCAGGAGGAGGCCCCGGGGAAAACCCAGGACACACTGGAGGGACTAAGTCTCTCGGCTGGCTTGGGAACGCCTCAGGGTTCCCCCAGAGGAGATGGGGGAGGTGTGTGTGGATCGGGAGGTCTGGGCGGCTTTGCTTGAGCTACTGCCCCCCGCGACCCAACTCCGGATAAAGCGGAAGAAGATGGATGGATGGACTTTATTTTTAAAAAAAGGTGATGATGAATAAAAGAGCCACGTTATCAGTCCACTGACACCAGAGCAAACAATAGTTTAGTGTACAGGGCACTGGGCACAAAACGCACTTTGAAACTGAATTCTAAATCCAGAACTTCAATAAGTTCTTAAAACATGAATCCAATCAAATCTCAGAGCTGCAGCGGTTTCTCTGTGGCTCCGCCCATTTCTTCATGCCGAGCGTCAGCAGCTGCACGTTGGTGAGCCAAACCAAAGACTTCTCAGAAGTTTTCTGCCAGAAAAAAACTTTAATATGGATACGAGACCAAGAGCAACAGATAAAAATAACACAGTGGACTCTATCTCCAATCACAGCTGCAGAAGCCTGTTCGCAGCATGTTTCCTCAACCCGTTTGTGTTATCAGTTTTTGCAGTGATGTATATACACATATACCATCATTAAAGCTACCTGTGGTTCTTCTGCAGGGGGAAGTAGAAGAGCAGAGAGGCTTTCAACTGGCTGTTCTGTCAACAATGACTCTGCCTCTGCCGCTGCCTTTTCCATCTCCTTGATGGTCAGCTCTACTTCATCCCACCTCATCTGGGCAATGGCGTCCTCAAATGTGATCAACAGATCAGCCTCATGAAAAGGTTCCATGGGGAAGCCTGTGGGTCAGCTGGCTGGATGTTCTGCTTCAATCAATAAGCTGACTGGTTTCCTGTGACACACATCAATGAAAATCATCAGTTCTTTATTTGGACCTCTGGGAACCATCAGGAACCCACGTCTGTGATAATCAAAATCAGACTGATCAAGGCATTTATCTGATTGATCAGAATCAGTTAAATTAAAACTGAGTCATCAAGTAAGTGTGTGAGCCTTTAAAACATTTTAAAAACATTTTAACACTTTGCTGTAATGAGGTCATTGACACAGAACATCAGTCTTCCTCTGGGCCGTATATAGGAATGTGAAAGGGGGGGTTCAAATCCTTGAGTTGGTGTTCCAGTGGGCTGCAGGGCCCCCGGTGGGGTTGAGGGTCAACGCCCTCGTGGGGGGCTCAGGGGGGCGAAGCCCCCCAAGCAGAAGCTTTTTGAGGATTTCGAGGGGTAAAAAGCTACAATTTCATTTGAAACCCAAAATGTATCATTTTAGGAAATACATTTTTATATACAAATAGTCCTTGTTTGGGATTGGATCAGTTGCCATAAGAACCACCCAGGAAGAACCAAGATTGTTGTGTGCTGGGGTGTTTGGCTGGCTTGGTTTTCTGTTTCTCCCACCAGGTGGGATGCATTCAGGACTGAGTGGCTGAGCATTAGGACCTCACACTGAACACCTGAGGCTTGTTTTCACATGCAGGTCATCAGGACTCAAAGCTGTGGTGTATTCTGTCTTGATCAGAGATTGTTGCACTTAAACCTTGAATGCACAGTGTGTGATTGCCAGAGACTCGACCTTGTGAGCAGACGTGTGAGATCGACGTCAGGAGAACAATCTCACCATTACGGACGCAGAGACCGCTCCAGGTTTGACGCCACAGTCTGTGAAGGAGGATTGGGTGAGGTCTCATATGCTCTTCAGCACACTTCCTGAGGTAATTTGGTTTTGGTGACTTTTATGAAGTAATGACAGTGGATTTGGTGTCCCTCACACCTTGTGTTATTGGGCTGTCACGTTATGCTAATTGTCTAATCAGCTTCTGCTGCAGTGGAGATTTGAACTGAGTTGTTCCGTGCCTGCAGGGTGAGAAGCTGATATATATTTAAGCCAGGAAGTGTTTGCTGATTATGTGCACCCTTTTGAGCTTGGTTTGTCGCGGCCACCTGGGGGGTGTCGGCGGGGTCCCTGGGTCCGAACTGCTGTGGCTCCGGACCGTTTGCGCTGTTGAGAGCGCGCCGTTTTTTCACCTTACCAGACCGCGGACTTTAGTTGTTTATCACTTCACTCACTTACATTAAAATGTGTTATCTTTTGAACCGTGCTCTGCTTATTTCGTGCTGGGTCCTGTCAAACGCTGGGTCGGTGCTCCGACCGCGTCCGACACATAACAGTAGTCTCTGGCCATTTAACAATGGACCAGCGGAAGCAGAGACGGTATTTTTGCCGGGAAGGCTGCAGCAGATGTTGGAGTTGATCCGGGATCAGTTGCGGGTGCTCTCCGCCCGGGTTGTGCTCGTTAGTGCGCGCATGGCGGAGTTTACAGCTTGGGTCGCGTCGCACCCCGCTGTTACGGCTGTAGCCCCGTCTCCTCCCGTGCAGCTGGCTCCGACGCCTGTTGTAGCAGCCCCGGTGGTATTTAGTTTGCACTTTAAGCTGTTTGTTATAACCTGCTGTCGTTTACAGCAGTGTGAATTGGTTTTTACTCTGTTACCACGGGGATTTTTTTATTTGGCACTTTGGCTCCCTCTGTTGGTGACAGTCATATTACCGTTCAGGTTCAAAGGAGTTTCAGCACCATGGACAGAGACACTGGAGCTTAAGTCAGTTTTGTGGTTTATCAGTATTTATTAATTAATTTTACAAACTGCTAGTAAAAATACATTTAAAAAAAGTTTGAAATTAATAAAAGGATAAATGAAAAACAAATGGGTAAAAGGAAACCAGGAAGGATGTGATGGACAGAACATGAGGCAGCTTTGGGTGGCTCCTCTGTGACCTGCTTCCTGATGTTCAAACCTGTCACTTCAGCACGAAGCCCTGCTGCAGCCTTGCACATAGGCACTTCAACAGCAATCACTGAAGGCTGCGATGATGATTTGCAGCATGATTCCCAACAGATCTTGTATCATGTTTCAAAAATAATCATTTGGTAACAAATGATTTTTCAGACAAGTGCCTGGTGGCCAAATCTACAACCATGGGACTCGGCTGTGCTCAGCCCGAACAAACAACCCGGTGTCCTGTGGCCTCGCCACCCACATGGAGTCTATAGAGGGTCTGGTGCGCTGCTTTTCTGGCGTGGACACAGACAAAGGCCCACACAAACTGACACTTGATGATGGAACTTAACTCTTGGACCATGGAATTTCACCTCTGGTGGGGAAGGAGCCTGAGCTTGTGCAAGAGGTTGAGAGATACCAACTCAAAATAGTTGGGCTCACCTCCACACACACAACAGGCTGTGGAACCAAACTGCTGGAGAAGGACTGCACTCTGTTTTTCCAGAGTTTTCCAGGGTCCACATTTTGTAAAGGCATCAATACACTCACTGGCCACTTTATTAGGTACACCTGTTCAATTGCTTGTTAACACAGTCACATGGCAACAACTCAATGCATTTAGACATCTAGGTGTGGTGAAGACAACTTGCTGAAGTTGAAACTGAGCATCAGAATGGGGGAAGAAAGAGGATTTAAGTGACTTTGAACGTGGCGTGGTTGTTGGTGCCAGACAGGCTGGTCTGACTATTTCAGAAACTGTTGATCTACTGGGATTTTCACACACAACCATCTCTAGGGTTTACAGAGAATGGTCTGAAAAAGAGAAGATATCCAGTGGCAGTTGTTTGGACGAAAATCTCTCGTTGATGTCAGAGGTCAGAGGAGAATGGACAGACTGGTTGAATGGGCGACTGTGTGATGTTGTCATCTCAATATGGACCAACATCTGTGAGGACCCCTTCACACAAATAAGTACAAATCAGGGCGAATCACTGTGGAACAGCTCATACGAGTGAACCACGAAAACATTGGGCAGGTGTGAACGATCCCACTGTGACAGTTTCGGGCACGCTCGTGCACAAAACCGTCACAGCGGGAACATAGAATGAGCAGCTGGAGCATATGTAACCACATCGCGCAGCTGCTGTGAAAAAAAAAAGAAATATACGCCACCCACAGGATTCAAACCTGCAATTTACAAAAGCTCAGATTACCAGCCAGAAACTTTGCCACTGCATTACCATCGATAGCTTGTAAAAGGTGCTGAAAAATGCCTGAAATCAACAAGGACATGGACCAGGTTCCCTGTGTGCGGTCGCTGCAGCCCAGCGTAAAGGCGAAAGAAGTTTTTTGCATTTCCATGTGAGGACAGCAGGCAGAGACACACGTCTCACGGAGGAATGTTGTAAGTTCATGTCCTTCAAAACTCGGTATGTATTCTCCAGACCAGAGATCTCTACAGCAGCGGCTGTGGGTGGACACGTCCCCCCTGTCCATTCAGCACCCAGAAGAAAGTGTCACTCTGTGTCATGTGGTCATTCATTTTCGTTATTTGTTATGTAATTGCATATGTAGGTATTGTCACCTGTCCGGGTGGTGTTTTCTGTGTTTTTAATCTGTGCACTGAGCCATCATCCAGCTGTCAGTGTGCTGTGATCAGCTGACAGGCACCTCCCTGTGCTGTGTGCGCTCAGACCCGGCTGTCCGGCTCCCAAGTGATCAGAGCTGTACATACAAATAGTTTTCTCCAGTCACTGACTGGAGAAGGCCAATGGAATGAACACGTTTCACAAGACTGTGGCAGATAGATGGTTATTTTAGTGAGGTGGGGATAAAGCAGTTGCCTGCCTGGGCGGTTTCCATCAGGGACCTAAGGCGGCTCTGTGGTGTAATGGATGCTGGCACCAACACATGCTGCTTGACTTGACTTGAATATACTGTTTGTGTTTATTAATCATTGATGTAAATGAAGTCCAAGACATAGTCAGTTAGTTGGACGTGTTCATGTATCCATCCGTTGACCTGTCTCAACCAAACTGCCTATAAAGACTGATGATATTTACAATAAATTGCCCCAGTTTTTAAAAATTTTTTTTGAATGTTTTTTGGGTCTAAAATGCAGGAATGGATGTTTATTAACAAATGAGGTGAAGCTGACCATACAAAACTTGAAATATCTTGGGTTCATACTGTCTGCAATAAAACAGAAGTCAAAATAGATGTAAGGATTACTCTTCTGTTAAATTGCATTTTCCTTATTCTTCCTTATTTCCTTGTACTTTTTTTCTGATTTGGGGTCATATGTCAAGTAACTGCTCTTGCAGTTGGTTGCATAAATATTAATTCCTTCAATACAAATCACAGAATATATAATTACTTGGCGGTGATATGGCTTACATGAAAATTCAGTAAGTTATATCTTCTATTATACACATGACTTACCACGGTGGGTTAGTGGTTAGCAATGTTGCTTCACAGCAAGAAGGCCATGGGTTCAATTCCCACCTGTGGCCTTTCTGTGTGGAGTTTGCATGTTCTCCCTGTGTTTGCGTGGGTTTCCGGTTTCATTTGACATTTAAAGACATGCAGGATAGGTGAATTGGAAACTTCATAACTGTCCAGGTCTCCCTTGTAAAAGAGATCTCAATCTCAATGGGACTAACCTTGGTTAAATAAAATAAATGAATATTTAACAAGAGATTTTATATTATATCCAGGCCAGTAAACAACTCAGATGTGATCCCTATTTGTTAGTATCAAGTTATGGAATTTATTTTTGATTAGTTTACCAACCAACCTCAAGATCCACGCTTAATGTAAAAAGACCCACCCCTGTTAAAAAAAAAAGTCTGGTTACGTCCCTGTCAGAGAGATGGAGCCTGCAGCCTGGGCGTGAACGCAGCGCGTGCTGGTCACGTGACCCTTCATCTTCCACCTTGAGGGCGACGCTTCTTCGTTTTTAAGCGCGTCGGACGTCGACGATGGATTCAGGCCTGTTTTCCAACGCTGTTATTTGCAAGTATTGTGGAAATGCCTTCACTTTGCCCGGTAGGATGCGAACGTCTCTTTTTTCCCCTCAATTAAATGTGGACTTTTGTGGTAAACTTCGTTCTCACGGTGTGGTTGAGCAAAGTTCCTCGGCACGTCGTTAGCATCTGCTAACATGTCACTTTCAGACATTTTAGTTTTGTTATATTTAATCTAGTAATGACGTGTTGAATGTGATTGATGACAAGAACGACTACATCGTTATTTTTTATACTTTTAAACCTGTGTGTGTGTGTGTGTGTGTGTGTGTGCGCGCGCGCTCGCTCGTTTTTTTTTGGGCACGTGCAGTCTGGTTGTAACAACTCTGTTTCTGTCAACTTTTATATTTACTTTTTATTTGTTTGAAGGAAAACTGATTTCGTTTGGTTACAGGTTCAACATAAAGAGAGCTGAGCCCTATTTTATTTATTTATTTTTATTCAATAGAATCATCGTAACATATGTCAAGTTGACACAGCAGGATAGATATTAAGGTTTTTCAGGGATATTAAGCATTTTGTTCAACCTATCACTTGTTCAGACAAGATAAACACTAACTTGTCCCATATGAAAATTTCTCTCAGGATGTCAAAACCCCCATTTTATCTATTTTTAGGGATGCATAATGTTAGATTTTTGCCCATATTTCATATGCTACAGAAGTGCATTGCATTCACTGGATAAAAAAACCACATTGTCTCATAATTATCTCGATCTGAGTAAGTAAGTAAGTAAGCTTTATTTGTAAAGCGCCTTTCACAGACCAGGGTCACAAAGCGCTGCACATGGCATACAAAAATAATCTAAAAATAACATACGAAAACAATAAAATACAATATTAGGCTAGATCTCGTAATTATGTGATGTTTTCTTGTAATTACAAGATCCTGAATTCGTAATTATGAGATCAGCAAAAGTGCCACATTGACCACTGCTTCGCTCAGAACCACATACTGCACATCCATGAAGAAAACATCTTAGCCTAATGCAATTCCATTGCTTCCCATCAATCAGTAAAGACAAGTGTGAGAATTCCAGAGTCATAATTGAAAATCAGCCGATTTGTAACCGCCAACGGTGCCTTAAAGTGTTCCTCGAATGAAATTCCTCCAGGGAGGGGCACAGGACACCCAGACTGAAAAGCGCCCTGATCGGTGCAGCTGTGTGAGTGAAAACTGGAAGTCTGGAGGGGGTGAGATGCGGGCTGGGGTTAAGCGATGATAGAACACTGTGATCGTAGACACAAAGTTTCTGGATGAAATCCAGGGGCAGAGCACCCAGACTGAAAAGCGCCCAGCCAGGAGTGTGCCCACCTAAGTCATAATCTTAATCACAGATGATTTTTTTTTTTTTACATTTTGCGAAAAGGGTGTTTTGTGTGTCAACTTTAGATATTAATAACTCACCCGCTATACGCCTCACAGATGTGAAACTGCTCATTTAGTTCTAACATTTGGTGTAGAGTTGGAAAATTTAATCAGTTTTGAGCTATCTAGTGTGATCATCTTTTCATGAAGGCCTGCAGATGGTAGCAAGCCCAAAATTAGGCATATTGTTCATATTTAGATTGCTCAAAAATCAAAGAAATACACGAGCTATAACAGTCACATCGTGATTTATGTGTTACAGCAAATCTGTACAGTCAAATCATAAATCAGGTTGTTTGGAGCAAAATCTATAGTTGTTACAAGTACAACGATCCCCCTCATTAGTGGCCCCTCTCAAGACAGGCCACCCCTTAAACGTGGCCAGCAGCCCACTCAAAAGGATGAAAATCCCCTCAACAGCGGCCAGTGTGTGGAAATTTCCAACCGGGTTTTCCCACAGAAGTTGCATCAAAAACTCAAATGTGAACCTGAGCTTGCGAGATAGGGCTGCAGCAATCGATTATTTTAGTAATTGAGTATTCTAACGATTATTCTGGCGAGTAATTGGATAAAAAGGAATTTTGCGTTGTTAAACATCATCAATAGTCCAGGGTTCTCCTGAGCAATGGCACAAATGTCTCTGTGCCAAAGTCTTGACATTTTGCTGAAATGGCGATGGGATGTGGCTTTCTGTTTTGTTTTTTCCCCAACTTGTAAAATGTAACCATTTTTGAGGATTGTTTTTTTTTTTTTTTTTTTTAAGGTTGGTATACTGGGTCCCTGCGTGATTTATTTATTTATTTTTTAATCTCTCTTTCTCTGTGAGTCAGCAGATGCATTTCAGCTGGAGGTTGAACATGCAAGCCTCGCACTCACTTTCTTTTTTTTAAGTTACCATGTCTGTGAAGGGTTGTGTGTTGCCCAAAAAATTGAAACACTCAGTGCGAGTCTGAGCAAAACACAGAAGAAAGAGTGGACTTCTGCTGAGAGGATGTGGCCGGGGTCGGAGTTGTGACTCGCCTCCTGTGAGGGGAGTGCAGAGCCACTCACACCAGACAGAGAGAGACAGCAGCTCGCCGCCGAGCGAACAGCAAACTTCAACTGTGGGTCCCTGGTAGGGCAGTCACAATTATTACAATATTCACCAATCGCAATTATTTTTCATATTCGCGATTACCATGAATTATTTATTTTATCCAGAAAGCATAAAATGACTCAGAATCTGACATTGTGCTGCAGCCTCGCTCACTCTGTTTCGCTCTCGTCTTAAGGCAGGACAATAACATGGAGGGTGAGGAGCGAGCCGTCCTGCTGTTTGGATAAGACGGCCGATTAAAACAGTGGCCATCTTCTTCAAAGCCGTCTAAAATGCAGAGTTTACCGAAGGAGGTGTGTTTGTGTGTGTGTGTGTGTGTGTGTGCGCGCGCGTTGTGCGTGCGCGGAGTCAACAGACTGTGAGGGAGGGGGTGGGGGAGGGGGATTCCTGAATGGAGGCACGACACGTTACAGTCTGAGAAACATCAGTGCACACAGCGAGCGCGGAGCAGAGAAAGGATTTTAACCTGAGTGAACATGTTAAAAAAACAAAACATGGAGCTGCTTTTACTTCTCTCTGAACTTTCTCGTGATTCTGCCGTTACCGTCCTGTTCACACCATGTGCGCGTCGAATACTGAATTTATGAGATCAAGAGATGAAATAAACGGTCACATATCTTTAAAAACATTTAAAAAATGAGAATATATGAATGAACGTGGAGAAGCTGTGGTGATTTTCAGAGGTACAGATCACAAAAAGCAGGTGAGAACTCTGAACTTTAACAGCTGTTATTTTCCAAATTTATTTGTTCAATCTTGAACTTAATGTAGTGTTTAAGCACAAAACGTGACTGATGGGAGAAACAATTTCAGAAATGCAACAGAAATGACCACAAATCAGAAAAAGTTGGGACTGTATGTAAAATGAAGATAAAAATAAAAATGTTGCACTATTCCCAGTTTCTCCACTCACAGAAGCCAAACGTTCTTCCAGAGTTGTGTAATTATACTTGTATAGTTATTTCAGATGATCAGTGTGGACTCTCTATCTCTTAAAAGGCTTTATTTTACTCTGTGTCGCGTTGGAAAGCTGTAGCTGTTGGTGCTAAATTGATAGCGCTAACACAGCTTATGCGCACGCTCTCGTCTTCTGTTTTTTCTGGGGACGTTACAGTGCCACACACAGGCCTGGAATATTTACTACAATGTTAAACGGAGCTTTGAGGCACAGAATTTGCCTCAAACATTTTTTGTAATCAAATTATTCTAATTACTCGACTAATCTAGCCCCATTGTGAGATTACTCCAGTAAACAAAAGAACAAAGAAAAATGGCTCCCATTGGCAAAACATCTGCATGAATGACTTCCGATCAGTGGTGCTCACTTAACACCTGATGGAGACGTTGGAGCAGCTCTTCCTCAACTTCCTCAAACCCCAGGGGCAACATGCCAAGGACTGTCTACAATTTCCATATCGGGCAGGTGTTGGTGTGGAGGATGCTATCCTCTACCTGCTACACAGAGTCCACTCGCACCTGGATAAGGGAAACAGCACATTGAGGATTCTCTTCCTGGGCTTCTTGAGTGCTTTCAACACCATCCAGCCCCTTGTGCTCCAGGACAAAGTGAACAGGATGCAAGTGGTCCCCTGCCTGGTCACTTGGATCTCCAGCTACCTCACCAACAGGCCGCAGTATGTCAGGCTGAGGGACACAACGTCTGGCACTGTGATCAGCAGCACCAGAGCACTCCAGGGCACAGTGTTGGCCCATCTTCTCTTCATCCTCTACACTTCTGACCTCTGCTACAACTCTGAGCTGTGTCATATCCAGAAGTTTGTAGATGACACAGCCATTGTTAGATGCAGGGATGACGGAGGAGTACAGGAACCTAGTGAAGGACTTTGCTGCCTGCTACCGCACAAACCATCTACAGCTCAACACCTTGGAAACAAAGGAGCTGGTCATTGACTTTGGGAAGTCCAGACAAAGACCGCGACCAGTTTGGATTGAGGGAGCTGAGGTGGAGGCTGTAGATTCCTACAAGTACCTTGGGCTATAGCTAGACAGCAAACTGGACTGGACACCCCACACCAACCACTTGTACAGGAAGGGACAGGGCAGACTGTACTTTCTGAGGAGGTTGCGGTCTTTTAACGTCTTCAAGAAACTCCTGTGGATGTTCTACCAGCGTCCTCTTTTACACCATGGTGTGCTGGGGGGATGACACATCCAAGAAGGACACATCCAGGTTGGACAAACTGATCAGGTGGGCTGGCATGAAGCTGGACTCTGTTGACGGTGGCAGAGAAGAGAACACTGGACAAACTGCTGGACATTGTGGACGATGCCAGTCACCTTCTGCACACTGCCATCAGCAACCAGAGAAGCCTCTTCAGCCACAGACTGCTCCTTCCCAAGTGCAGGACCAACAGACTGAAAACCCCCTTTGTCCCTGAGGCCATCAGACTATGTAACTCCTCACTCAGGGGGAGGAGGAGTAACAGGAAGACAGAGGTCGGGAATGAGTGGAACAGTAGTAGCCAGTAAACCAGTATTGATCAGTAAATCTGGTATTTATATTTTCAAATATATTTATTTATTTATTTATTTTTAACTTTCACTTTTGGTACTGTGTGCTGCTGGAACCTGAATTTCTCTGAGGGAGTCTTCCCAAGGGATCAGTAAAATTCTATCTCATGTAAAATGTATGTATATTATGGCTTTATTTTGTCATGAAATGTGCTTTTTCTCAAAAATGTGACCCTGTAGAGAAAAACAAAGGGAACCCTTATTCTTCTGAGGCATATAACGGCAGCTGGCATCCTTATTGTAGCAGTACTAAATCCTCTCAGAGTCCAGTCTCTGGCCTCCATCGGTCATGACTGACCATGGGTAAATATATCCTGTTTTTTTTTTTTGTTGTTGTTTTTTTTTTTTTTACAAACTGACTGCTCAACTTGAGCAGTGCCTCTTGTGGGTGTACAGGCTGATGCAAGAGTGGGAGTCACAATCACATAGGTCACGTGTGTGTTGAGTCTGGTCTGTTGGCTGTCATTTCCTTTCTGCAAGCTCGCTTCTCTGCTGCCACAGCAGACAACTTCTCTTCACCTGTCTGCAGCTGCCTATAGAGTGTGCCTCTCCATCTGGTATGGTCAGCTGCGAGGTCCTCCCAGGTGTTTGTGTTGATGTCTAGCGCCTTCATGTCTCTTTTGCACACATCCTTGTACCTCAGCTGAGGGTGGGCAATGCTTCTCCGACCCATGGCAAGCTCTCCGTAGAGGATGTGTTTTGGAATTCGGTCATTTTCCATACGGCGAACATAACCTAGCCATTGCAGCCGACATCTCAGCAGGGTGTATATCGTGGGAAGGCCAGCGCAAGATAGGACGTCAGTGTTGGTCAACTTGTCTTGCCGAGTATTCGTCGGAGGGTTCTGAGATGGATGGAGTTGAGCCTTTTCTCCTGGCAGGCTTACGTGGTCCATGTCTCACTGCTGTAAAGCAAGGTGCTGAGGACGCAGGGATTGTCCACAGCTGTCTTCATCTTCACGGTCAACCTGGGGTTTGTCTACATTCTTGATGTGAGGAGAGCAAGTGTCGTGGCTGCTTTCCCGATCCTCTTGTCAATCTCAGCATCAAGGGAGAGGTTATTGGTGATGGTGGATCCAAGGTACATGACTGGTGAACAACATTGAACTCATAGTGATTGATGGTGGTGCAGGTGTGTCTTAGCTCAAGACGTTGTTCTTCTTCAGACTGATGGTTAGTGCGAAGTCCTTGCAGGCCAGCAGAAGTGGTCCATCAGCAGCTGCAGTTCCCGTTGGGTGTGTGTTACCATCGCGGCATCATCAGCAAACAGCATATCTCTGATGAGGACTTCATGAACCTTTGTCCTCACTTTTAGGCAGGCAAGATTATAGAATCTGCCATCTGATCTGGTCTGCAGGTAGATTCCCTCTTGTGCTGTGCCAAATGCTTGCCTCAAGAGGAGCGTGAAGAAGATCTCAAAGAGTTCTGGCGAGCGCGCAGCCTTGTTTGACCCCACTGCGTATGCTGAAGAGCTGGGAGAGATTGCCGTTGAACTGCACAGTCCCCTTCATGTTGGAATGGAAGGACTCGATTAAGCTATGTGCAGTCTTTCTGAGAGCCTTGAAAAAGACCTTCTCTGCTGACAAGGTCGAAGGCCTCAGTGAAGTTGATGAATGCAACATACAGGGACATCCACTGCTCTCTACACTAATCTTGGAGTTGTCTATCGTGGATCTTTCAGCTCGAAAGCCACACTGTGATTCTGGGTAGACGTGCTCATTCAGCCTCTGCAGTCAGATCAGGAGGACCTGAGTGTAGAATTTACCTATGATGCTAAGTAGGAAGATGCCTTTGTAGTTGTTACAGTCGCTCCTCTCACCCTTGTTTTTGTATATGGTAACAATCTTGGCATCTCATGTCCTGTGGCACAGTTCCCTCTCTCCATCACTGGCAGAGGACCTTGTGCAGAGGCTGCAGTAGAGTAGTCTTGCAGTGCTTGATGAGGTCTGGGTCCTGTTGTAGATGATTTCTTGGACTGATGTGAGAAGTCTTTCCTACAGATGAATGTATTGAAGACTAAAGATATGGTCATTGACTTTAGGAAGGGTGCCCACAAACATGGAGCAACTCTCCTAAAAGGTCAGGCTGTTGAAACTGTGAGCACCTATAAATATCTGGGTACTGTCATTGGTGACAAACTCACCTTTGAGTCTAATTGTGAAGTGGTGTGTAAAAGAGGATACCAGCGCTTGTTCTGTCTTAGAAAACGGGCATCCTTTCACATTGACAAATCACTGTTAACTATGTTTTATCGTTGTTATATTGAATCTGTTTTATCTTTCTGTCTGGTGTCATGGTTTGGAAATTTGTCAATTAAAAACAAACAGTCTGAATCAGATTGTAAAATGGGCAAGCAAAATCATTGGAGGAGAGTCTCAGCTGTATCCAGCCTCTCTGTACATGAGGCAGGTCCAGAGATTGGCTGAGGCAGTTCTAAAGAACGCCTCACATCCTCTTCTTGATCAGTTTGAACTGCTCCCTTCAGGACGGAGGTATAAAGCTCCTTCCTGCAGAACTAAACGCTACAGGAGCACTTTTATTCCTGCTGCTATTAGTGCTCTTAACAGATGACTTTGAATGTATATTTAATTAATTTTATTTGCTACTTTGCATAGAGATGGCAGGCACATTGTGACTTTCTTCTAGGTGCCATGCTATTGGCCTATACTTGCATTGCTCATTGTATTTTTATTATATTTATTGTATTTTTTATCGGTATTTATGTGTTTATGTGATTGGCAGTGAGTCACTACATTCATAACAAACCAAATTTTAACTTTTGGTACAAATAAAGTAACTTTGAGCTCATCCATGGTTGGCTCTGCATCGAGCTCTACCATGACTGGCATGTACTCAATGGCATCCAGGGCTGAGGGAACCACTGTGTTTTCTCTGGAGTAGAGGTCTGAGTAGTGTTCCATCTGCTGGAATTGGTCGGTGATGATTTCCCCAGTGGCAGATCTAAGGGGAGCCGCCTTGCTCTACATTGGTCCCAGTGCCTTCTTGATGCCATCGTGCATCCCCCTGATGTTGCCCGTTGCAGCAGCTGTCTGGATCTTCTCACTGAGCTCTGTCCAGTACTCGTTGGCACAGCGCCTGGCAGTGTGCTGGACCGTGCTCCTGGCAGCCCTGAGCGTCTGCAGATTCCTCTGAGGGTGACCCCTTGTACTCTGTGAGTGCAGCGCGCTTGGCATCAATAACGGAGGCCATCACTGATACCTTGGCCTCAAACCAGTCATGTGGCTTTGAGGTTTTCTTCCCAAAGGTAGCCAGGGCGGTGCGGTGGATGGTATCTCAGAGTTTCCCACCTCTCTGTGGCAGTGTCTCTGGGCTGTGATGCATCGTGCTCCTTTGCAAATTGATCTACAAGATCTGGCTGGGTCATCTTACTGGTTCCAATGTGTGGGATTGCCTGTTACTTTGGATGGTGGAACTTCTTGGGTTGCAGCCTGATCTTGCAGCATTACCAGGCAGTGTTATGTATCACAGTCCGTGTTGTGATAAGAGTGTGTGAAGTTGGCCCGCCAAACCAGGATCAAATCTAGCTGGTGCCAGTGGTTTGAGCGCGGGTGCCTCAAGGTGCCTTGAGGCTTTGTCTTAAAGGTTGTGAAAGGCACAGAACTCGAGCAATCGCTATTCATTCTTGTTCGACTTTCCATCTCCAAACAGACCAAAGCAAGAGGGCCATGATTCGATGTCTGCATTCACTCTAGCATTGAAGTCGCCTAGGAGAACAAGTTGTTCAGTACTGGGGATATTCCTGATGATAGATGCGAGGTTCTCATAGAATTCATCCTTGGCATCCGGAAGTGGCGGACAGCGTCGGGCCATACACACTGACAAGGGTGACGGGGTCTTCATTGGTCTTAAAACGGAGAGTTAGGAGTCGCTCAGATTAGCCCCTGCTTGGTTCTACCATATTCAGCAGGTTGTTCTTTACCGCAAATCCTACTCCATGCACTCTGGGCTCATTAGAGCTGTTCCTTTGCCAGAAAAATGTGTCGTCCCTCTCCCTCAGTCTGCCTGCATCGGCTAGTCATGTTTCCTGCAGGGTGGCGATGTTGACATTCAGTCTCATGAGCTCGTCAATGGACCAAAATCATATTTTTTGCCAGTAGTGCTACTAAAATTTTGAAGGTTATTTTTTTTTTATCTTCACCACGTGCCCATTCACAAGCAAAGTAAGCTCACCATCTTATGCATTCATGTGCCATATGCTTATGCGGCAATGGCCTGGATCAGTAAGTGGATCCGTCTTGCCCCTCCGGTATCCAGTATGTGAATTGCATCAATATCTGATCCTGATATGGATATCGGATCGGGCCCATCTCTAACTACAAGACAAAAACTATGCATTATCTCTCAACGATCGTCAGTAGGAGTCTCTTTTTGCAGCACCCCTGCTTTAATCTCAAACTTTTTTTTTTTTCATTTGTAAAGGTTTTTTTATTTGAACTGGATGTGGACCTGGTGCTGCACCATCAGACCAGTGTTGATGCTGAAGGCTGCATCTTCCCCCATTCATTGGTGCTTGTTTGTTTAAATGGATGTTATGTTTGTTGTTTTTCTCCAGAAGAAGAAGTTGAAGGCAACCTCCCCCGTGTACTTCTGTGTGGCCACATCTACTGCACATCATGCCTGTGCACTATTGAGTGTGACCGTATCATTCGATGTCCGGAGTGTGAGGTAGGTTTCAGTGAGTTACGTGGTGTACTAGCCAGTTGTGCTTTTTTGTAGTAAAACTCGCCGGGACTGTACGAAGTGGTTTTATAGTAGTTATACCTTGCTCTGCTCCTTGAGGGATTTGTTATTTTATTGCATCGATATGTGGGCTTTATAAATGTGTTGATGAAATTGTTTGGATGATACAGGCTGTAGTGTTTCCATGAGTATTTTTCTTTCCCATCTGTTTGTCTTTGTCTCCAAACCATCTGACCTGTGTTGTCTCTGTAATATGTTCATTCCTAATTCTGTCCATCCTCACCTCTCCCAACATCTTCAGCTCTGCCACTTCCAGCTCTCTGTCCTGTCTTTTTGTTAGCGCCACTGTCTCTAAGAGGTGGGTTGGCCATGTCGTACCGGCTAACAAGCTGCTCTCATGGTAAATCCTCTGGTTTTTCATTGCCAACAACTCGTCAATCTTGTTAGACAGCGAGTTCACATTTCCCATTATCACAGAGGGAATTGATGGTTTGTAGTGCCTCTGGTTGTCTGTTAGCCTATCCTTTAGCTTAGCCCCAGCCTTGCATCCTCTGTGTCTTCTCCTAAGCTCTGCCTGGATGGGGTGTCGTGGTTCAGCTTGTGCCCTTATTCTCAGAGCTAGTAGCTCCTCTCTTGAATAAGTGGAAAAAGCTGGCTCCTGATAGCATTGAAAAGTTTAAAATGTCCATGGGATATGTATAGAACACACAGTGTCCTCATGAGAAGAGCAGAAGGGTAAAAAGGAAAGAAAAAAGGAGCTAAAAAGAGGTCAAACTGGAGTGCTACTGGAGAGGCAGCCGTCTCAAACAGCACCTGAGCAAGTATGAGCAACTACTATGTATACCAGGTTTGTTCAAGATCAACAAATATGGATCGAGACGTTACTGTGATGCTTCAAAATGTGCCCAAATTTGCTGTTGAGGACGACACTCTGTGGAATAGTCCCATTCCTTTGGATACCCCAAATATTTAAACTCCTCTACTCCTTGTGACTGCACTATTTCACCGTGCTCCCTCTCGTTCACACACACATTCAGTCTTGCTGCAGCTTGACTGTATTTGTTCTTATGACATGAATGAGTTGTTTCTGAAGTACCTGATTCAACAGTTTTCATGGATTTTGCTTTTTAATTCATGTTTTAATGTAGTAACACAGTACAAAGTCAAATATGGCTTTGTCCTTAAATTGTACAGTTCGAGCAAAAAGGCTGAGATGCAAGAAAATTTATTTGATTTATTTTCTTACCTGCAGGTTGAGTCGAGCCTTCCTGAAGGTGGTGTGTGTGGTCTACAGGAAGACAGTAGGATCATTGGCCTTGTTTACACTGCTAAAATGAACAAGACAAAAAGCTAATAGTTAAGCAGAATTTTTTTATTTTACATAAAATTCTTCTAGATGTAATTGCTTAAAAACAGGTTTCATAACCTCTCATTAGGATGAATAATCACATTACTGTGATAATCATGAAGTTAACTTGTGTGATTCTATATTTTCACAATTAGAGACTCACACAGGTGTGACTCACATAAACCGTCTTAATGCACTGTGCCGTGCTGTGCCCCACCATTAAAATGCACATGCCCCCATCCCAAATTGTATGTTGTAATCTTCATATGTTTGACAAAGAACGGCAAATGACTCAGCAGAGTTTACTGCCTTCAGCATATGATATAAAAAAATCACTTGTGATCATTTGTTCATATGGCTGACAACCTGTTCATTAATTTGTGTGTTTGTGTGTTGAAATGGAGCTACACACTAAATTAATAACGTGCTGCCAGGTGCACACACGTCCAAAAGGCAATCAGTCTCGTCTATGGGGAGATAGAAGAACAAGAATAATAAGAACTTTATTGTCATTGTACAAGAAATGCAACAACATTCTGTTAGGCAGCATCTTTTTTGCAGCTACAGTGTCACAGGCATAGAGAAAAAAAAATAACTTTAAAAGGTAACATAAGTAATAAATATTAAGTGTAGAATATGTTATATATATATAGTCTGTATTAAACTACGGCAAAGAACAGTTGTATGCAATCATCCATTTATTGGACTGGGAGGTAGGTGTTGGGGAGGTGTCGTGGTTCCTGCAGATCAGTTGATACTCGCATGACCCTGAGTCTGCCAGAGGGAAGGCTGGTGAACAGAGTGTGTTCTGAGTGGGCGAGGTCATCTTGGATCTTTGTCGCCCGTCGGAGGAGATGTCTCGAGTGGCTCTCCTGTAGATGTGGGACTGCAGAGCCAGTGATCCACTGTGCAGTCTTGATGCTGCGCTGCAGTTGTTTTTTTCTCTGATGCAGTGCAGCTGTCAGACTGTACTGTGCATCCATGGGTCAGGACGCTCTCTGTTGTGCAGCGATAAAACTTTTCCAGCAGAGTGGAGGGAGTATGTTTCTCTGGGCCTTTTTAATAATGTGGATGGGGTTCACAGTCCAGCCCAGGTCCTCTGATATGCACAGTCCGAGAAACTTGAAGTTTATGATCTGCTCCACTTCTTCCCCATTGATGCCCAGGCCTGAGTGCCATGTGGTCCTCGACTTCCAGAAGTCAATGATTTCTTTTGTTTTCTTGGTGGTGAGGTTGAGGTGGTTGTCACTGCACCAGGCCACCAGTGCATGGACCTCCTCCCTCTATGGTGTCTCATCATTGCTATTGAGCCCTACAATGATTGTATCGTTTGCATATTTGATGAGGGTGTTGGAACCATGGATCACAGCGCAGTCATGGGTGTACAGCATATACAAGACAGGACTCGGGACACAGCTCTGAGGGACACTAGTATTGAGGACAGTGGTGGAGGTGCCCATTCTGTCATGCTGGGGTCTGGTAGTCAGGAAGTCCTTAATCCACAGACAGAGGGGGGGGTTCCAAGTTGCAGTGTCTGCAGTTTATTGATCAATCCGTTGGAGCTGATGGAGTTAAATGCTGAGCTAAAATCAACAAACGGCATCCCACGATGAAGAAGCCCTCTGGGTGTTTGTTCTGCTGCTTACTGATGCTGTCGTGCAGCCAGCTCATAGCGACACTAGCATTAACCCGCGGGTGGATACACACAGCAGCAACAAACACTCAAGTGATTTCCCTGAGCAGATAAAAAGGTCTGAATTTTAACCGTAAAATTTACAGGTCTGGACAGCAGGGTCTCTCAATTATGGTAGTGTCTATGTACCAGTTGTTGTTAATATAGATGCACACGTCCCCCTCTAGTCTTGCACGAGTCCGATATGTGGTCTGCCTGGAAGATTGTGCTGTCTGCTAGCTCCCCAGATAGGTCTGAGATGTTCATGCAGCCAGGTCTCTGTTATTTAATTCAGTGATTCTCAACCGGGTGATCGATCGTCAGGGGTGCCGTGGGTATTTTTCATATTCGCGATTACCGTGAATTATTTATTTTATCCACAAAGCATAAAACGACTCAGAATCTGACGTCAAACGTGCTGCAGCCTCGCTCTCGTCTTAAAGCGGGACAATAACAAGGAGGCTGACGACAGATTAAAACAGTTCCATCTTCTTCAAAAGCCGTCTAAAATGCGGAGCTGTCGGTGTGTGTGTCTGCCTCTGCCTGTGTGTGCGTGTGGAGTTAACAGGCTGCAGACTGTGAGGGAGGGGGTGGGTGAGGGAGATTCCTGAATGCAGGCGCGACACGTTCAGTGCGCAGCGAGCGCGGAGCAGAGAGAGGATTTTAACCCGAGTGAACGTTAACAAAACGGAAATGTGAAGCTGCCTTTACTTCTCTCTGAACTTTCTCTAAAGGTGTGATTCTGCCGTTACCATCCTGTTCACACCATGTGCGCGTTGTATGCTGAATTTATGAGCTCATGAGATGAAATAAACGGTCAAATAGCTTTAAAAACATATTTAAAAATGAGAATATATGAATGAACTGAGCCGCAAAAAAAAAAACAATGTTCAGACGCACAGATCTGAACTTTAACAGCTGTTATTTTCCAAAGGTATTTATTTGTTCAATCCTGAGCTTAATGCAGTGTTTAAGCACAAAACGTGACTGATGAGGAGAAACAATTTCAGAAATGGAACAGAAACAACCACAAATCAGAAAAAGTTGGGACTGTATGTAAAATGAAGATAAAAATAAAAATGTTGCACCATTCCCAGTTTCTCCACTCACAGAAGCCAAACGTTCTTCCAGAGTTGTGTAATTATACTACAATACTAGAATATAAAGAAGGGGGAAAAAAAGAAAAAAAAATGGACAATGGACAATATATTCGTCAATCACAATTATATGTCTGACAATTAATCATCTCCAGAAATTCCTAATCGTGACAGCCCTACTTGAGATCAGAGTGCAAAATGCTTGAGGATTTTCGAAATGCGGTGTTTTCTGTATCGATTTTCTATTACAATAATTGGGTTTTGCGCAAAACCAGAGGTAATAGCATTATAATATTATTTTTGTTTTTGGTGTGCTGCAGGATTTTGTAAATATAAAAAGGGTGCCGCGGCTCAAAAAAGGTTGAAAATCACTGATTTAATTTAATGTTGTCCATCTTGTTAACCAGCGAGCAGATGCTAGCGGGAAAAACGCTTGCAACTGCTGGTTTATGTGGATTCTCGGTTAGCCTAGCAGTGATGCCGGCTTGTTTCCCACGCTTCTTGTGTCTTTTGCAGTGCCAGGAACATGTTGAACCCTTCCGGGCTCCAGCTGGTCCAGTGTTGTTTCAGGCGGATATGATTGGTCCAGGCGTCCTTCTCAGTGTGTAGCTTCTAACTAGAGAGCACAGCCTACAGGGCCGCAACATTGCAATGTGAAATCAAACTAGCCACACAAAATGCATACAAACATGAAACCCTGGTTTAGACCTTGTTCTGGACCTTGTCTGGAATGTGATTTTCAATCAATCAATTTTATTTATATAGCGCCAAATCACAACAAACAGTTGCCCCAAGGCGCTTTGTTGTGTAAACCACATAATCTCCTCCTGAAACATGGAGGGTCGGTCATTAAAGGGTATATTTTAGTCCAGCCAACAGTCATTCCATACCTGATTATAAATAATTTCTTCCAAGACTTTAACTTGTGTGGAGAACATTTGGAAAAAAAATGGACAGATTCATAGCCATTTTGGTTCACATGTTTTTTCTTATTTGTCTGACATCAAACAAAACAGTTTATTATAATGTGTGTTTCTCTGAGGATTGCAACACAAATTGTGGTGTACCATAGGGAGGTTGTCTGGGTCCACTTCTCTGGTTCATCTTTACAAATTGCCATATTTATTGAATTTGTGATGTATGCAGATGATTCAACTATGGTATGTCTTATTCATATAACAGAACAGCTGAATTAACAAAGATACTACAAGATGTTGCTGTAGTTGCTGCAGGCATACTTGTGGTATCAAATGGAAAGGGAAAATTTAAAAAATATGACAAAATTCTCTACTTTTTCCTGTATAATGGTGAGGAACATCCTGTATGGACTCAGATTGCTTAACTAGATTTAATATAAACAGATTTGAAGCTGTATTTGATGCTGGGTTACAAAGTCGAGCTGTTTTGTTTAAGGTGCCTAACTTTTGTTCCTCATTGTAATGTTCTGTAGTATGCGGCGAGCCAGATCAGGGTATTACCGGAAAGTCCGACTGTCATTATCCCCAGACAGAAATGACAAGATTGAAGAACAAGAGCAGGTACTGTTTGGATTATGTTTTAAACTTTCACATCACATAACATGCTGTGCGTCCCGAAAGTATTCACAGCGCTTCACTTTTTCCAAATTTTCGTTATCTTACAGCTTTTTTTCCAAAATGGATGAAATTCTACACACAGTACCCCATAATGACAATGTGTAAGTTTTTTTTTAGATTTTTGCAAATTTATTTAAAAAACAAAACAAAAAAACAAATCACATGCACATAAATATTCACAGCCTTTACCATGAAGATCAAAATTGAGCTCAGTTCCATCCTGTTTCCACTGATTATCCTTGAGATCTTTCTACAGCTAATGTCTAGTTCACACGGCAAGACTTTCAAATTGTAGGTTTCCAATACCTGAGAGACCACACACATGGAGCTAAGAAAATCCTAGATATAAATTTTTGCCTTATAGTGTGTGGTGTGCAGCCACACGGTAAAGACAACACACCACACATGAACATATTTCACACACAAACATTCCCAGGTCAGACAGGAAATCTCACAAAACCTCTAGAGTTTAAATGTGACTTCAGAGTAAAGAAACAGGTGGACGAGGAAGAAGCAATGGAGATAGTTTGTGGAGACAGCGCGACCACCGGACTTTGTGGTTCGCCATTACAGCCGTTTTGATTTTGGATTCCATTCCTTGCACCTGTCACTTCGCTTTCTGATTGGCTACCCATCACATTCAGCAGGCTGCGTGCTCGTTTGTGGTCAGGACACACCCCATACCCTGGGATATTGGGCCAGGACAATTCAACATGTAGAATATCCACGATTTGTGATCGGAGCAGCCCTGGCATCCTTCTGAACAGACTGGAGCGCTCTTAGCACATCATGCATGACAGGAATATCTGATAAGATTATCTTTAGAGCCATCATGATACTCTGCACCACCCGGCGGTGCCTCCACCTCTGCTACTGCCTCCTGCGCTGCTCCACCTAGCAGCTATGCTGTATATGGAGTATTTCACCATGGACGAGGTGAGGGCGTAGCTCCAAAAGGTGTGTCCTGGTAAATCAGCTGGACCTGATGGCATAGCACCGAGGGTCCTGAAGGACTGTGCTGCGGAGCTGGCAGTGCCTCTGCAGGTGCTCTGCAGATAGGGCAGGTGCCAAGACAGTGGAAGACAGCGTGCATTTTGCCAGTGCCCAAGGTCGGGAGGCCATCAGGGGTCAAAGACTACAGACCGGTGGCCCTGACATCTGTGGTTATGAAGACACTTGAGAGGCTTCTTCTTCGGCTTCTTGGGCCACAATTACAGCGTGCACTCGACCCGTTACAGTTTGCCTATCGAGCGCATATGGGTGTGGAGGATGCCATATTGTTCATGCTGCACAGGGCACTCTCCTTTCTTGATGGTGTGGGGGGGTATGTGCGGCTTATATTCTTCGACTTCTCAATCGCATTTAATAACCATCCATCCCTCTATTCTGAAGGATAAGCTTGTGAAGTTGGGTGTGGAGCAGGTATTTATCTCGTGGATCAACAGCTACTTGACAGAGAGAATACAGTACGTTAGGTTGGGGCAGGCAATTTCTGGAACTGTGCAAATGAGCATCGGCGCTCCCCAGGGAACGGTCCCCTCCCCTTTTCTTTTCACACTGTATACATCTGACTTCACCTACAGGACTCCAACATGTCATATGCAGAAATATTCTATAGCTGAGGGACGCTGGATGCAGCAGTGGGCTGTCACAGTATTTAAAATTTCTGTCTTCCTTAGGCCACTGATGCTGAGGAGCTTGAGAATGCTTTGGATGAAGCATTGGTCCTGGCTGCAGATAATCTTGCCCAACTGGAACACATTTATGAGGTGAAATATACACGAGATCAGATGTCCTCAGAGTTTATTGTTGTAGACAATCAGGTCCTGAGGCAGTGGACAAAAACCTTTTTTTTTAATTGTACTTCTGGACTAATTTGTGTCTTATGTGATTTGTAGACTCTGACAGCTGGACTGGAAGAACAGATCAAATGTGAGAATGATCGGTTGGAGTTGGAGATCAAGCAAAAGGCAGATATGGCTGTGTATACTGTCAAAAAGTGGTATGGATACTCTTATGTACTCGTAAGAACTGCTTCATCAAGTGCTGTGTTTGTGTATTGTTCAAGAGCAAGGAAATAATAAAGCAGAATAACTTTCTGTATTCTAGCTACAGGTGACTGCACTTAAGGCATATTCCCTTTGACAGCATGCCATTTTAATTTCGGTTGTAGTTTCCCTTTTTGTTGTGTATTTTGAGCAGAATTTCCCACATAATGCACTTCATGTTTCTCCCTGTGGTTATGAGCTTCTTAGCTGGGTGAAGCGACAAGCACACTGTATCGTCCAGTGTTCAGGAGGCAGACTAAGTACATAACTCTTAACCTTTTGGCAGCACGGTGGATTCGTGGTTAGCACTGTTGCCTCAGCAAGAAGGTCATAGGCTCGATCCCCACCTGTGGCCTTTCTGTGTGGTGTTTGTATGTTGTCTCCGTGTTTGCGTTGGTTTCCTCCCGGTGCTCTGGTTTCCTCCCACATCTAAAGATATACATGTTAGGTAAATTGGAAACAAATTTGTCCAAGTCCCCCTTGTAAAAGAGATCTCAATCTCAATGGAACTAACCTGGTAAAATATTGGTTAAATAATAAAAACCACAGCTGTCTGCAATTCTGGACATTTTATCTCGCATCCATTAGCTGTCTGTGATCCGAGGGCATTTTCTCAATTTTACAATAGTGTCAGTAATTTACTGTTCATGGTATCGGCGCTTTCTTTTAATATAATGCCCATGTGTTTACATCAGAATGTTCAGAACAGTCTCGGCCTTCTGAAAGTGAAACATATTTGTCTAAAACACTGTAATGGTGATGTCACATTGTTATGGATAGCGCAAATGGATTAGTTACGTATTTAAATTTTCTTTGTCTGGTGGCAAAATCACATAATTCCGTTGGCCTTCTTTGGATTTGGGGCACTGATGGACAGATGATGTCACATTTCCACTGGGAACACAGAGAACTGCATTCAGCAGAATGATGTTCCTGGTTTCAAAGCATATGTGCACGCGGGGCTGAGGTCTGTACACTAATGTGGACGGAATCCAGCTTGCTCTGGGACCATGACATCATACTTCCTCACTGCGTTCATGTGCTGACAGTGTCTTCTGACTGTGCTGGCGTTCAGTGTGGCTGCAACAGTGAGGACAGCAAACGGCCTTCTTTCCCTGTGGCATCTTCTCGCCAAGAGAATTTGCTGGGTGCTCTGACGTCCAGATAAAAATGCACACAGCTGTACTGTCTTTTGTTAAGTCCTGACCTTCGCTATATGAACAGCTATGCTGCATGCTGTGGCGTTGGGGACTGTCCTCTCTTCCTTCATGCAGAATTCACATTCTATGCCAGAGCTTTGGCCAGTTAGAAGTCCACTCTGAAGTGTCAGACTGCCACAGGATATGAATGCATGAGTATTGTAAAGGTAAAAAACAAGTAGAGGTAAAAATGCTAAATGTGCAACCACTGGGAAAGCTCTCTTTGTGATGTCCACTCAAAGTTTTGAGCATGTCAAAACAATCCAACAGACTCTGCGGACATCAGCTTACAAGGAATACAGTTAGCGATTGGGAAAAGGACTTTGCAGGACAAAAACAAACACAAACAGATATCTAAAATTCATATTAGTTCCTCATACATTTGCTTGATCTATCATGGTGTGCCCGGAGCTTAAAAATTGTTTGGCTCAAAAGCTGAAAATATGAAGCGTTTTCACAAATTCATTTAAATCTTTAGTGAATATACTTTTTTCTTATTCGTGTGGATAAATTGTTTTGGTGTTAGAAATGGGTTTACCAAAGTCTTTAGGTCACAAAAGTAATGTAATATATTAAAAATGTTTTAAAACAATGTATATCTTATATATGATATAAATCACCTTACAGTGCAGCAGCACCACCTGCTGGGAACTACAAAGCAGAGAAGTGGGGCATTCCAAAACAGTATATTTGTAATATCATGTGAGTTATGGCTGCTGCTCTCTTGTCATATATTTCCTTTTTGGATGAATGAAATAATCTGTGATTGGAAACTGATGCCAAAAAATGTCTACGAGGTCTGTCAATAAAGTATAGGTCCTTTTTATTTTTTTCAAAAACTATATGGATTTCATTCATATGTTTTTACGTCAGACATGCTTGAACCCTCGTGCGCATGCGTGAGTTTTTCCACGCCTGTCGGTGACGTCATTCGCCTGTGAGCACTCCTTGTGGGAGGAGTCGTCCAGCCCCTCGTCGGAATTCCTTTGTCTGAGAAGGGCGTCGTGAGAGAACAGAGAAGTTTCAGAAGAAGTCGGTTTCAGCATTTTCTCCGGATATTCCACTGTTAAAGGAGATTTTTTTTTAATGAAAGACGTGCGGACGTGTCGTCCTGGATCAATAGAGCCTGAAATGTGGAGGTTTTCAGCTTGAAGCAGGCTGACAACGGCGCCTGAGAGCGCTGCGCGACGTCTCGCACCGTGGGAAGTCTTTAAAGCGACAGTATCACCTCAAAATCTCTCATCAGCCGTTAAAATTTTCACCGAAAACCAGCTTAATTTTTCGAACCGTGTCCTCTTCGATGTGTCTCACAGGTTTAGAAAAAATTTTGATCAAACAAAGCGCCAGTCTCTCAGCAACTTCTCCAACAAAGGAATTCCGACGAGGGGCTGGACGACTCCTCCCACAAGGAGTGCTCACAGGCGAATGACGTCACCGACAGGCGTGGAAAAACCCACGCATGCGCACGAGGGTTCAAGCATGTCTGATGTAAAAACATATGAATGAAATCCATACAGTTTTTGAAAAAAAATAAAAAGGACCTATACTTTATTGACAGACCTCGTATTTCATTCTTGAAGAAAATAATTCTTCCATGTATTTTTCCCACAGTGATTTTCTGTTTTCACCAGTGGAGACTTATAAACTGTTCTTTTGCAGTTTGAGTCTTTACTGGTGCCGTTTAATTGAGGATCTCCCACAAGCAGATGCTGTAGCCAAATGAAATCTAACATTCCATCGCTTATCTATTAATAGAAAATGAGGAAAACTTCACTTAGACACTTGTCCATGGACCCCAGGGGGTTAACGGTCTATAACATCTTAATTGATGCTTGTTAAGGTATGCGCCTCCACTTACTATCCAGCAGATGTCTCTTTCCTGAACACTGGACTGTGGTGTGTGCTTGTTACTGCACTGAACACTCTGCCCAGCAAACAAGACAGTTACTGCATGATGTCCAGTATGTTTGCAAATTCTAGGTGAAATATTCATTACAACATGAATACATTTCTACTGTAATTTCTTCATTTGTCACTTTGGTACACCAGTACCCATTGCTACCTAGTTGAATAAATGAGTGAGAAAGGGCAGTCATAAGAGTTCAGAAGGATACACATCAACGCTGAACAGAAACAAAACTTCAGCATGTCATGTCATGTCTTGGTCAACAGGAAAGAAGAGCAGGTGAATCATTTGCCAAAACTGCTTGCTCATTTCTCCACTACCCAAGCTGAGGTCTCCCATGTAAAGGAGAGGATCACAGCCCTTGAGATTGGTATAAAAATGGCCAAAGAGGTTTGCCGTGTGCCATTCCTTCAGCAGCACTGCTCCCTGAAAAAGGTTTGAATGGTTATGTTTTAATGCATTTCAGCTGGTTGTTGTTGCAGTTGTTTTGCATCTTTGATTACTCCCAGTGAAGTCCGTCTTGCAAAGTGTGTGTGTGTGTGTGTGTGTGTCAGGTACTTGAGACATTGCAGGCTCCTGTACTTGAACAGTCTTTTGATATGGACTGCGTCAAGATGGACTCCGGAATAAGGTTTATCTTAAAGGTGTTCTCCAGTTGCCATTTCTAATTGATTGAAGTGATTAAAATAATTGTATTTTGTTTGTCTCCAACTGTCTTTTCTAGGTATAGTTTCTCCTCAGAGGGTTTGAATCAGAATGTGACTATCTTCTTGTCAATGGAGGATAGCTGCTCCAGGCTGTGAGTTTGTCATACGTTGTGGTAAAAAAATGTTTTGTGTTTTGTGGGGGTTTTTTTCCTTCAGATTTTCATACTAATATATTGGGTATCTGTTATCCATCTTTGCTGAGGCGCTTGTGTTTTGAAAGTTTTTTTTTTCTCTTTCCCTTAGTTTACCTGTGATGTCTTCCTCCCAAACTCAACCAGAGGGCAGGTCCAGCATAAAGTCACCATGCCAGCTTTCAGAGGGCTACAGCAGCAGTAGGACCTCAGCTGGTTATGACAAGCTTCCACGACAGCAAAACCAGGCCACAGAGTCCTGAAGCTGATAGGCAGTCATTGCTAGGCTCCTTTCCAAGTCCAAGACCTCGTCATAGGAACCTCTTGGCCTGCCAAAGTGCTGCCTCAAACCTTGGAAGTCCAGATGTTCTTGTTGATCAGGTTCTCCATGAGGAGAAAGGGAAAGGTACTGTTTTCACTGGCTTTGACTCCGTCCTTATTAGAGGTGGGTTGATCCACATTTTTTCAGTTCCAATACAAAACTACAGATATGATACAGATTCCTGTACAAGAGCTCTTGCTGAACGTTTTACAGTCATGGGATGTGAGCTTACTCTGTGGTGCCAGGGATTAGAAGAAGTCAGCAGGTTTTAGAGCTTTTGCTGGCCGTGTTCCTACATTATGGAGCAGTTTGCCTGTTGATATTAGAAAGTCCACTTTACTTCAATCTTTTAAGGTGCATTTTAAAACTTTTTTCTCTTTACCATTAGTTCTACACAGCAAAATCACCAGTGTTAACACAGACAGTGTCCCACCTGCCCAAAGTGATGTTAATCAGTCAAATCACCTGCTGGAGTCAGTGGCTGTAAGGAAAACCTGCACCCTCTCGGCCCTTTCTGGAATAGTTTGGACACCACTGATTTAAGACATTTCTGTTGCAATATTCACGCTGAGTCAAACTCTCATCTTATTTAATGTTGTGTGTTAATGGAGAACCACCATGCAGTCCCCAAACATGATTTAATAAGCACCTGAACCGAGATTAGGTTAGTGCAGGGGTCACCAACCCTGTTCCTGGAGGTCACCTGTCCAGCATGTTTTCCACATCTACCTACTCAAGTCACACCTGATCTTTTAAAAGTGGTGTTTTCCAGCTCTTGATTGGCTGAGCACACCTGATATTATTAATTGCCTGGGAGTGGAACAGGGAGAGTTAGAAAACATGCAGGGTAGGTGCCCTCCAGGAACAGGGTAGGTGACCCTTGGGTTAATGGGTTAGCTGGTGCTTTGCACTGGAAGAGAAGGGTGTGTTCAGGCTGTTTTCATCACACACTGAGCCCTCCCACACTCCACTGCATTAATGAGTTCGTCGTGAATCAGTGCAGGCAGGGATCTCAACATGGCGACACACAGACAAGGAGGTCATTTCGGCTGTTCAAGACTCTCTCACACAGGTTTCTAAGAGCTAATGAAGGTTTTTGTTACACGTGCAAAGCAAAACATTCGTTAGCTGTGTTGTAAATAAATAAACCATGAACCTATTTTTCAAATGTTTCAATGTTCACCTCACATATGTTCATCTGTTCTGTGGCTGAACGAAGCAGTTTACTCGGGTTTTGTGCCTCATATAGTGACATTAATTTGCTGGTTAGATATGCTCCTTAACACTGTATGTGCCTTATAAATAATAAAAAAAGCCACAATTATATGAATGTCTGTTCCTGCACACCGTTACAGCACACAGGAACGATGATCATTTACACAGTTTTGTCATTGAATAGGCCATTTTGCTGTTTGATAAAGACATTTATTTATATTTATTTGCTTGAAATGAGTGTGACTGAGAATTAGATGTTCTCTCTAAAGCCCGACGATCGCTATAGACATGAGGACAAGCTCAAAATAGTCACGCCATCATGACTGCTCGTATAAAGAACACTTTAAATGTGACTTGACTGTTTTAAACGCATGCTGAAAGTAACTGAGCCCTGTTAGGAACTTTCCACTGCTCTCATTTATTTCAAACAAAAAGGCTCTTTAATGTTGTTTCAGCTGTAAGAAAAAAAATTTCTTTTTCCAGCATATAAATTTTACCAGACTATAAGTTGCAGGACCTTTCAAACTAGTTATTAAAAGTGACTTACATTCCAGAAAATACAGCATTTCTGTATCTAGGACAGGTGCGTTCGTCATGTGTGCAGTATGATTGATTGATAAATCATAATTATATCATTTATTTGGGTGGGACAGGGTTTATATGATTCAATATGTGGAGGTGGAGTGAAATCCTGAGTATTTTGCACCATAGGGGCTGTTTGCATCCAGTTGTGCATTTTACTTTTTGTAAAATGGTCCATAGAAATAACATCAGGCTATATTAACATCGTGTGAACACAAGTGTCTGTAAAAGAAGTTTTCCACTATTTATGTCTGGCATGGAGTCTGATACAAATACGCATGTGAAGCACACAGCGCCTTTGGCTCACCTTTGTTTGATGCAAAATATAGTGCATGGCTCAGTATGCACATTTTATATATATATATATATATATATATATATATATATATATATATATATATATATATGTATATATATATATGTATATATATATATATATATATGTATATATATGTGTTTGTGTGTGTGTGTGTTTTGCATGTAGTAAGTATACACAAGAAGTGCTTTCCAAGTTTCAGCACTGTAGCTGTTTGTTTCTTTTTCCTTTTGTGTTCTTAAAATCACTGAGTAAGATCTCCACACCTTGGAAATAATGAAACTACTTTGTTCCACTGTGAACTTGATGCTGTAATTGGGCTGTACGCGCGCACACACACACACAGGGTTACACAGTAACCACCACCAGACCTGTGCATTTGTGTGTGTTTGGCATTCAGTCATTGTGTTGAAACTGTATCCACTGCATGATCTAAATCCAGACCACACACAAGGGCATCTTCTCCCCCCCACGGAAAATTTTCAGCAAATTGTGGACACAATGAAATGATAAGGGGGAGGTCCTAACACATGGGCATGTTTTGTATTGTGAAGTGTCGTATTGCCGATTGTGTTTGGTGGGTCCACCCCTTAAATGTTAAGACACATTGTATTCTTCCTTGCAGCTCCACCACCTACTGGTCCTGAGATGGCTCATGTCAAGGGGAGGATGCAGAGGAAGAGGCTGTCTGACTGTAAAAGGAATGGTAGGTCAAGGCTTCAGTTACCTTTGGGTATCACCCATACGTCTACCAACCCAAAGGCAGATGTGCACCAACTCTGAGTGGATCAAGAGTATGATGGGTTTTCCTTAAGCTTAATTAAATTTATTTTAAAATCTAAATCTCCTCCAGCATATAAATCCCCCCTTTCTTTTTTTTATGTTTCAATACAAGCCAGAATAATGTTGCTCGTCACTGACTTAAAGGCAGTGAACATGCAGTGTGAAGTTCTGTCTGTACAGTCTTTCTCTGTTTCTCTCTCACACTCTACACTTTGATTTTCTTCTTATGGCTGCTGCCATAGTTTGTTTGGAAGCTGTCCAGTTTGTTTGAGTGTCAGTACTCTTGGCCATGGTTGTTGTATTACACCTCACTTTCTCAGCTCCCTTTACAGCCTTGAACGTATGCACTGTGACTCCTCTGGGTAATTTTCAGCAAACCCTCAGGTATGAAATGCCTCCTATGGACATTGGCGACACTAATACAAACCTCAGCAACTTTCAAGATCTGGTGGTGGTTCCTGTGTACCCCAGTAACTGGATAAAGCTAAGGTCACGCAATGCATCTATTGCCTGTCTGGTGGATACTGTGGATGACGTGTTTCAGGTGGTGATGAACCAGTATACAGCTGAGTTGTTGCCATTTGGGACCCAGGGACGTTCCATGGTGTTGTGTATGTGGTGTGTGCAGCACCAGAGCTTGCTCCCAAGCTTGCTTATGAAACTTGGCCTGAGTTATCACCTCAATGTCCCACTGAACTGTTGTTACAGTTTTGCTTTTTATCTTCCATCCTGTTGTGTTTTAACTTTTTCCCCTCATTCATTTTTTACTATTTATCTCAGTCTGGATTGCAGTGGCAGTAAACCAAGCAGTACATCACACACTTCCTTATCCTTAGCCAAGTCCTCTATTTCTTTCTGGCGAATCCCGAGGCGTCCCCAAACCAGCTGGGACATAGAATTTCCAGTGTGTCCTGGGTCTACCCAAGACACACTGGAGTCCAACTAGGACACATGTCCTAGTTAAACATGCCCAGAAGACTGCATCAGGCAGATGACCAGGTGGTGTCCTCATTGGATACCTGAACCACCTTAGCTTCCTCCTTTTGATGCGAAGACACAGCAGCTTTACTCAGAGACCCTCCCAGATATTTGAGCTTCTCACCCTGTCCCTGAGTGTAAGGTCAGATACCTGTTAGATTAATCTGATTTCCAATGCTTGTATCCGTGATCTTGTTGGCCATTTTGGCTATTACCCACACTTCATGACCATAGGACAGGATAGCAACATAAATTTGACTGGTAAATTGAGTCTCCTTCTGGCTCAGGTTTTTCTTCAGCATGACTCTCCAGGACAATGTCTGCATGACCTTAGATGCAACCACAATCAACTTGTCAGTGTAATGCTCCATCTTACCCTTACTCATGAACAAGACCTCGCAATATGTAAACTCCTTAAATTGGGGAAATAACTGTCCCGTAACCCAAATGGGAGATTTGGGGTATGGTCCTCTGCCAGAAGGTGTTGATTCTCATCCCAGTCAATTCACACCCTGCCTCAGACCTGTCCAGTGCACATCAGTGGTCACTGTCTGAAGCCAGCAGAGTCGTAGTCCACAAAAAGCAGAATTGTTATTCTGAGGTCACCATACTGGACACTCTGCAATTCCTGACTGCACCTTAAATCCTGTCCATGAAAATCATGAATAGGATTGGTGACTAGGGACAATTCTTTTATCACTACGGCAATGCATCAACTCCTCAACTACGACTGAACTCGAAGCTAGACTGCCTGATATCTTAGCTTCATGTTTGGAAAATGCGCCATCAGTAGACAGTCTTGTGGATAGTTTAAACTCAGTGCTCAAAACAACACTCGACATGATTGCGTCACCTTTGTTAAAACCACACACCCCCAAAACACTGTCACCTTGGTTCAGTGATTACTTGAGTGACCTCAAGCATAAGGCTAGAGGTCTAGAACGGAAATGGCGTAGTTCAAAATTAGAAGTATTCCAACTTGCGTGGCGTGATGCTATCTTAGACTATAAGCATGCACTACTGGCTACGATATGGACCTATTACTCTGATTTGATCAACAAAAACAAGCATAACTCAGAGTTCTTGTTCGACACAGTGACAACACTTATTCATGGACAACCACCTGTAGTTTGCACTCCTTTTACAGCACAAGATTTCCTGGATTACTTCAAGAAGAAAATAACAGACGTTAGCTTGAGCATATCCCAGCATGCCTTAACCCAGCCACTACACCCTGCTGTTGAGGTGGGCTCCATTACCGAGGTATTACCTAGATTTACAGAATTTGATAGTATCTCATTAGACGTGCTGACGAAACTCGTAATGTCTACAAAAAGCACAGCCTGCTTATTTGATCCTATACCAACAAAACTGTTTAAGGACCTGTGGTCCACTCTTGGGCTGACTGTGCTGGAAATTATTAATCTCTCATTAACTTCTGGATCTGTTCCTAAATGTTTCAAATCTGCAGTGATTAAGCCATTGCTTAAGAAATCTAATCTTGACCCTATTGAAAAACTATAGGCCAATATAAAATCTAAAATTCTGGAAAAAGTGGTTTCACGGCAGCTCGTGGACCACCTTACTGAGAATAATCTCTTTGAGCCACTACAGTCTGCTTTTAGAAAAGATAATTCCACAGAGACAACTCTCACTAAAGTGAATGATCTTCTACTTGCAATGGATTGGGACACCACTACAGTTCTGATGCTGTTAGATCTCACTGCTGTGTTTGATACAGTGGATCATCATATTCTACTCGACAGGCTGCAGAATCATTTTGGCATTACTGGAATTGCCTTTGCATGGTTGACGTCGTACCTGACCAGTCGTTCTCACTGTGTTTTCTACAATAACGCTCTGCTGGTGGTTGGCTCTCACTGCGGTATTGTATCACTTCCTGTTCCGGAGCACAGCGGTGTTTTGCTGTATCTGTTAGCTGTTTAATCTGCGCAGTTAGATTGATCTAGTTACCTAGATAACGATTTGTTTCACAGTGTAATCTTCACGTGCCTTAACTAAAGCACTCCCTCTGCTGAATCACCTCTAAATTATTTACACATTATTCACTTTGTGTGTTTTTAGGAATCCGCTAGCTTAGTGCAGCTACTAGCTCTTAGCCGGTTTAGCATGGCGGCTTCTCCTGTCTCTCCTGCACTTTTCTGCTCTGGGTGTGAAATGTTTAGTTATTCCTCGGCCTCCTTTAGCAGTAATGGTACTTGTAATAAGTGTAGCTTATTCGTAGCTTTGGAGGCCAGGCTGGGCGAATTGGAGACTCGGCTCCGCACCGTGGAAAATTCTACAGCTAGCCAGGCCCCTGTAGTCGGTGCGGACCAAGGTAGCTTAGCCGCCGTTAGTTTCCCTCTGGCAGATCCCGAGCAGCCGGGAAAGCAGGTCGACTGGGTGACTGTGAGGAAGAAGCGTAGTTCTAAACAAAAGCCCCGTGTACACCGCCAACCCGTTCACATTTCTAACCATTTTTCCCCACTCGACGACACACCCGCCGAGGATCAAACTCTGGTTATTGCCGACTCTGTTTTGAGAAATGTGAAGTTAGCGACACCAGCAACCATAGTCAATTGTCTTCCGGGGGCCAGAGCAGGCGACATTGAAGGACATTGAAACTGCTGGCTAAGGCTAAGCGTAAATTTGGTAAGATTGTAATTCACGTCGGCAGTAATGACACCCGGTTACACCAATCGGAGGTCACTAAAATTAACATTGAATCGGTGTGTAACTTTGCAAAAACAATGTCGGACTCTGTAGTTTTCTCTGGGCCCCTCCCCAATCGGACCGGGAGTGACATGTTTAGCCGCTTGTTCTCCTTGAATTGCTGGCTGTCTGAGTGGTGTCCAACAAATGAGGTGGGCTTCATAGATAATTGGCAAAGCTTCTGGGGAAAATCTGGTCTTGTTAGGAGAGACGGCATCCATCCCACTTTGGATGGAGCAGCTCTCATTTCTAGAAATCTGGCCAATTTTCTTAAATCCTCCAAACAGTGACTATCCAGGGTTGGGACCAGGAAGCAGAGTTGTAGTCTTATACACCTCTCTGCAGCTTCTCTCCCCCTGCCATCCCCTCATTACCCCATCCCCGTAGAGACGGTGCCTGCTCCCAGACCACCAACAACCAGTAAAAATCTATTTAAGCATAAAAATTCAAAAAGAAAAAATAATATAGCACCTTCAACTGCACCACAGACTAAAACAGTTAAATGTGGTCTATTAAACATTAGGTCTCTCTCTTCTAAGTCCCTGTTAGTAAATGATATAATAATTGATCAACATATTGATTTATTCTGCCTTACAGAAACCTGGTTACAGCAGGATGAATATGTTAGTTTAAATGAGTCAACACCCCCGAGTCACACTAACTGCCAGAATGCTCGTAGCACGGGCCGAGGCGGAGGATTAGCAGCAATCTTCCATTCCAGCTTATTCATTAATCAAAAACCCAGACAGAGCTTTAATTCATTTGAAAGCTTGACTCTTAGTCTTGTCCATCCAAATTGGAAGTCCCAAAAACCAGTTTTATTTGTTATTATCTATTGTCCACCTGGTCGTTACTGTGAGTTTCTCTGTGAATTTTCAGACCTTTTGTCTGACTTAGTGCGTAGCTCAGATAAGATAATGATAGTGGGTGATTTTAACATCCACACAGATGCTGAGAATGACAGCCTCAACACTGCATTTAATCTATTATTAGACTCAATTGGCTTTGCTCAAAATGTAAATGAGTCCACCCACCACTTTAATCATATGTTAGATCTTGTTCTGACTTATGGTATGGAAATTGAAGACTTAACAGTATTCCCTGAAAACTCCCTTCTGTCTGATCATTTCTTAATAACATTTACATTTACTCTGATGGACTACCCAGCAGTGGGAAATAAGTTTCATTACACTAGAAGTCTTTCATAAAGCGCTGTAACTAGGTTTAAGGATATGATTCCTTCTTTATGTTCTCTAATGCCATATACCAACACAGTGCAGAGTAGCTACCTAAACTCTGTAAATGAGATAGAGTATCTTGTCAATAGTTTTACATCCTCATTGAAGACAACTTTGGATGCTGTAGCGCCTCTGAAAAAGAGAGCTTTAAATCAGAAGTGCCTGACTCCGTGGTATAACTCACAAACTCGCAGCTTAAAGGAGATAACCCGTAAGTTGGAGAGGAAATGGCATCTCACTAATTTAGAAGATCTTCACTTAGCCTGGAAAAAGAGTCTGTTGCTCTATAAAGAAGCCCTCCGTAAAGCTAGGACATCTTACTACTCATCACTAATTGAAGAAAATAAGAACAACCCCAGGTTTCTTTTCAGCACTGTAGCCAGGCTGACAAAGAGTCAGAGCTCTATTGAGACGAGTATTCCTTTAACTTTAACTAGTAATGACTTCATGACTTTAATAATTAAGTGTGATTTAGTGAATCAGTGTTCATAAAAGCTCCGTCTGTGATATGTGGTGTACAAAGCACCAATCAAATGACATGGATCTACTTAGCCATTATAGGAAAAAAAAAATGGCTATACTCCTTAAATTGGATGGAGGTTCCAATTTTATGTCTGTTTTTCTTCCGGTTATCAGTCGGAAATCAAGTGCCAAAAAGCAAGGACAAATCGTCCAAATCAAACCAATTTTATTTATATAGCGCCAAATCACAACAAACAGTTGCCCCAAGGCGCTTTATATTGTAAGGCAAAAGCCATACAACAACTACAGAAAAACCCCAACGGTCAAAACGACCCCCTGTGAGCAAGCACTTGGCGACAGTAGGAAAGAAAAACTACTTTTTTGTTGAAAAATTCCTTTTAACAGGAAGAAACCTCCAGCAGAACCAGGCTACCTTATGTCTCTTGTGCTTCTCTCTCCCAGTTTGCCAGTGGGTTTGACTGTCTCATGTTGTAAATCCGACTCATTTTTACGTGCGCTACATGGCTGAGAAGAGGGAAGGTGAGATCCTGTCCCAGAAGATCAACCAGTTCTGCTGCAAAGATGATAGTTTCTTCTCTTCCAGCGACACACTTGAGACTGGTAGTTATTTATGTATGTATGTATCTGAAAAAAGCTTTTAAAAATTCAAGAGAAATGTTGAAGATCAAGAGCAAATACTTTGTAGTTGTCCTTGTTGAAATTGAAAAATTATTGGATATTACATAGAGCACAGTCTGGAAAATTAAATTCAAAGCAACCCTGAATTTGTAGTGCATTTCAAGAAACTAAAAAAGTCTTGATTTGCAGTAACATGTTACTGGTGCTGTAGTACGTTGCAGCCTCTTCACACCAGTATGTCATGTTTGTGCATGTGGTCTATTTGCATTGTTGCAGATTGTTCATCAATAAATAAATAACTAAAAATAAGCTCCAGGATGAAAAATCCCATATTTTTCCTTGAATTCTAACGAGTTTCTGACCAAATGGTGGGCCAAATGAAGTATTGACAAAGTGAAGTTAAAAATCGATGCTTCTAAATATGATTCAGCATAGAAAACTCAACTTTATGTTAGTCTTTCCCCCAAGGTTCATTGATCTTTGTGAAGTGGAAGAAGGGTCTGTGGTAGCGGGCCAGGGTGATCAAGATCTTGCAGTCGGGCTGTATCAGAGCTGTGAAAGCCTCCCCGGTCACACAGTTGGCCAGTGTCAGAGTCTTCCTCCTTGACTATGGCCCGATCAAATTCATCACTTTTGAGAGGTATGCAGGGATGTGCCCAGAAGGCAAAACATACAACAGAACACTCACTCCTCAGACATTCTGGACTACGGCAGTCAAATGTGCTTAGAGACAGTACTCTGTAGCTATGACAGATTTCCGTCAATTGGGCTGCCAAAAGACAGCGTTCCTTCTGACACAAAATCAGTGCTAAACGCAACATATAAAATTTACCGCATTCAAAATGTTCAAAGATCAATTTTTAGAATAACTTTGTCAAGGAGCGATGTCGGACGACGGGAGGACGCGAGAAAGACAGTATGAAAAAGTATGATAATGGAATCAAGAATCCATGGAATTGGCACTGGCTTGAATTTAAACCCGGCAATGAATATCTTCATGAACAGATCCAAAAGATAAAAGAAACTGGAAAAAAAGAGATCACTGCATCTTGTGCCATCCGTGGCCGTATCCACAAAGCAGCCTAAGGCTAAAAATAGCTCCTAGTGATGTTATTCTAAGAAAAATCTTAGAATTCCTCAAATTCTTAGACATTTTTTAGAATTTTCCCTTGGTAAGATGAAGGTGCCAAACTGGTAAGAGGAGGGAGGAGGACTTTTAAGAAGCCTGAGAGTGTCTTAAGCAGACAAGCTGGTGGAAAAGACAGAGAAAGCATAGATATTCTCCATATGTAGGATGACAGTGAGTCAGTAGCACGTTACCCGCTTGATCTACACACTGTTAATATTATTTTTAGTATTAGTAGAATATTGTTACTTTCTTTTATTATTACATCTATTTGGTCATTTTAAATGGGCCACAGTGGACATGCATTTTCACTTTCTTTTGTGTATTTTTAACATATTTACAATTATATTATGTACTCATATTAATATAATACAACCCCAATTCCAATGAAGTTGGGATGTTATGTGAAATGTAAATAAAAACAGAATACAATGATTTGCAAATTCTGTTCAACCTATATTCAATTGAACACACCACAAAGACAAGATATTTAATGTTCAAACTTTCCTTGAAGGCTCTCAGTTGTCCAGGTGGTTTCCATAGTAGAGAAGGTTGAATCTTCGAATGGACTGGGTTGCTTGACGTGAGGACATTTCGCTTCAAATCGCAGAAGCTTCCTCAGCTAAAATTCTTGCTCTGGTAGTCCGACTTCTGTCTGACCCTTGACTCTTGTAGAGAAGAAGAGTCAAGACAGAAGTCAGACTACCAGAGCAAGAATTTTAGCTGAGGAAGCTTCTGCGATTTGAAGCGAAATGTCCTCGCGTCAAGCAACCCAGTCCAGTCGAAGAGTCAAACTTCTCTACTAACGTTCAAACTGATAAACTTTTTATGCAAATATTTGCTCATTTTGAAGTGGATGCCTGCAACACGTTTCAAAAAAGCTGGGAGAGTGGTATGTTTACCACTGCGTTACATCACCTTTCCTTCTAGCAACACTTGGTAAGCATTTGTGAACTGAGGACACTAATTGTTGAAGCTTTGTAGGTGGCTGCTATCAAAGCCACCTGGGCTTCCATGACACCTCAGCAGTGCTACAGCATGATTGCCTTCATGCCACGCCACAATGATTCAGTAACTCATGCAAAAAGAGCCCCAACCAAACAAAGTGCATATACACTCAACAAAAATATAAACGCAACACTTTTGGTTTTGCTCCCATTTTGTATGAGATGAACTCAAAGATCTAAAACTTTTTCCACATACACAATATCACCATTTCCCTCAAATATTGTTCACAAACCAGTCTAAATCTGTGATAGTGAGCACTTCTCCTTTGCTGAGATAATCCATCCCACCTCATAGGTGTGCCATACCAAGATGCTGATTAGACACCATGATTAGTGCACAGGTGTGCCTTAGACAGCCCACAATAAAAGGCCACTCTGAAAGGTGCAGTTTTATTGGGGGGGATACCAGTCAGTATCTGGTGTGACCACCATTTGCCTCATGCAGTGCAACACATCTCCTTTGCATAGAGTTGATCAGGTTGTCAATTATGGCCTGTGGAATGTTGGTCCACTCCTCTTCAATGGCTGTGCGAAGTTGCTGGATATTGGCAGGAACTGGTACACGCTGTCGTATACGCCGGTCCAGAGCATCCCAAACATGCTCAATAGGTGACATGTCCGGTGAGTATGCCGGCCATGCAAGAACTGGGACATTTTCAGCTTCCAAGAATTGTGTACAGATCCTTGCAACATGGGGCCGTGCATTATCCTTTTTATTGAAAAATTATAATAATGCACAACTCAGGTCAATGTCTGGATCAATGACAGTTCACTTGCCCTACAAGGATGTTTCGATTGCACAGACTGGTCTCTATTCCAGGAGGACTGCCCAGATATTGATGAACTCACCGATGTTGTGTGTAGCTATATCTCATTTTGCAGAGACTCTGTGATTCCTTCTATGGAGGTAAAACTTTTTCCTAATAATAAACCATGGCTCTCTAAGGATATTAGGGGACTTATTCACAAAAGGAAAATTGCCTTTGATATGGGTGATGACCTTACAGAAAGAAAACTAAAGAAGGAAGTGAGGTCTGAAATAAAAAAAGGCAAAATTAAGGTATAAAGATAAAATTGAGGCTGAACTGAGCAGTAACAATTTGAGGAAAGCCTGGAATGGAATGACAACAATGACAGGGTTACTGAGGAAGGGGAATGACAAAATTTCATTGGATGGTTTTACTTCAGATAAAGAGTTAGCAGATGATTTAAACAGTTTTTTATCTTCGATTTGAAAATCAGAATTTTATTGCACGGACAGGTGTTTTTAAAGATACTTTGACAATGTCTCCAGCATTTTCTATTGATGTGGATGATGTGGCAAATCTTTTTAAGAAAACTAAGGCTAAGAGCCCTGGACCTGATAATATCTGTGGTAAAGTATTAAAAACTTGTGCGGATCAGCTGAGCAGCATTTTCCATTATATTTTTTCACGGTCTCTTGAGCTGCACAAAGTACCTAAGCTTTGGAAACATTCGGTTATTGTTCCAATAGCAAAGAGTGGGTCCCCCAAAGTATTTAATGATTTCAGGCCTATAGCTTTGACTTCTTTAGTAATGAAGACTTTTGAGAAGATTATCAGATCAGAAATTTTGTTGCATGTTGAACAACAGCTTGACCCACTGCAGTTTGCATACTGAGCTGGCAGAGGTGTCGAGGATGCAGTGGTAACATTACTGCACTTTTTGTTTAGGCATTTGGAGGGGCTGAAGACACATGCCAGACTCTTATTTATAGACTTTTCCTCAGCATTCAATACCATCCAACCCTTTTTGCTTGCTGATAGGCTCCTCCATCATTTTAAACTTGATCCTCACCTGATTAGTTGGATAACTGACTTTTTAACTCATAGGTCACAGTGTGTGAGTGTCAATGGTGTTCTTTCTCGTGTGCTCCCCTCTTCTACTGGCTCTCCTCAGGGTTGCTGCTTGTCACCCCTGCTCTTTATTTTGTACACTGAGTGCCGCAGCAGTGTCAGTAATAGACACATCTTAAAGTTTGCTGATGATACAGTTATTGTCAGTCTTCTTCAGGGAGATGAGCAGGACCACGGGCCTGCTGTTGATGACTTTGTCTCTTGGTGTGAGGAGTCTTTTCTGGAATTGAATATGTCAAAAACTAAAGATATGATTATTGATTTTAGGAAGTATACCTGTTTTCCATCACCAACTGTTCTTAAAAATGTTGATGTTGAGATGGTGGAGAGCTATAAATATCTGGGTGTGGTCCTTGATAATAAACTTTGCTTTGAACCTCATGTTGATGTTATCTCCAAAAAGGTTCAGCAAAGATTGTTCTTTTTGAGGAAGATGAGAACCTTCCAGGTTTCTTCTGAGATGTTGACTCTTTTTTATAGAAGTTTTATTGAATCAGTTTTGACTTTTTGTATTGTTGCTTGGTTTGGAAATTTGACTTGTCCAAATAAGAGTCATCTTGGCAGTCTTGTCAAAACTGCTGGAAAAATCTCAGGCAGTCAGCAGGCCGGGGTAATGTCCATCTATAACAGACAGGTCCTGAGAAAGGCTAATGCTGTTCTGGATTGTTCTAATCATCCACTGAAAAAAGAGTTTGAGCTTCTGCCGTCAGGCCGTCGTTTTAGGGCTCCTATGAGGAGGCATAAAAGATTTCAGGTCTCGTTTATTCCTAGTGCAATTTTATTACTCAATGGCAATTAGCCTTTGATGTTGTTTATTTTGCACTACTATTGCTTATTTGCACATGCACATATTGCATTTTTGCAATACTTTTTGTTTTTGGCATGGACTCTGGATTGAATATTTGACATTGTATGGGTATTGTTTTATTGTTATTATTATTATTATTAAGTTTTACTTTTATTACTAAGTTTAGTGATAAGTTACTTAGTTATTATTATTAAGTTTATTCCTTTGTTTCCTTCCTTGTTTGATTTTAGACTTTTAATTGGGTCTTATTTTCACTGTTGATATTATCTTTGTGTACCTTGTCCTTTGTGTGCTCCTGCTGCAACATTAATTTCCCTTTACGGGACAATAAAGAATTTCTGATTCTGAACTCTTTACATGCCATAATTATAGTACATTCTATAGTATATCTTTCTTTTGAAATGGAAACATAATTTTTATTTTTATTTTATTCTTTTATTCCTGTATTCCTTTGTTTTATATCACACTTGCTTTGCCAATGTAAACGTGTGTTTCCTGTAGCAGTAAAGCCCCTTTGAATTGAACTAAATTGAATTATATTCATACTGCTGCTGGCTTCGGTTGGGGACAGAAAATGGATGGATGGATGAGAATCACACTGATTTGTGATCATTTTGTTTGTTTTTTAAGTGGAGCTGTCCGTGGTGCTGACCTGTTGTTTCAGCACCAGACAGAGGTCCTGATTTACTGAGATCTCAGTATTTATTTTCAAAGAGTAAATGTGCAGTTGACTGTGGTAGAAAGTCGTATGTAAATGAGAATTTTGCACGTGTTAATGAACACAAAATTATTTTAAATGAGCACATAAGTAAACCTGTAATTGCAAACAAAGGTTTCTGTGCCAAATATTAAAGTGTGTTTTTCAATTGTATCAAATACTTATTTCATGCAATAAAATTCAAATTAATTGTTTAAAAATAATACAATGTGATTTTCTGATTATTTTTTTTTTAAGATTCTGTCTTTCACAGTTGAAGTGTATAAAAATTACAGACTTCTCCATTCTTCGTAGACAGTGGATCAAATACTTATTTGCCTCACTGTATCCGGCTGCACCTCCCTCAAATACTTCTCTACTACTCATACAAAACCACAACTCTTCTCTTGGCACTGGCATTAGCTTTCTTTAAGCCCACAATCAATCAGTGAACTTGAACTCATTCTTTGATCTTTGCTGGTCTTTGATGGATAAGTTGTTGAGATGTGAATTTCATGGTTTTTCTATGCAGTGTTTTGTTAATTTTTCTGTGTCATTGGACCATGTTTCATGTTTACTGGACTTACTTTTTGAAGATATGCCAGACTTCCTGTTTTTTGACAACCTGCAGTGGATTTTCTTCTATAACTTTGGCAGCTTTTGAGTGATCAAATTCATCTTTAAAACATAAGGCCTCGACTGCCCATCAAATGTATGTGCAACTCAAAGTGCAGCGGATGAAACAGTAGGTGTTACATTTGCTGCAGTTTAAAATAAGTAAATAGATAAAGTTATTTATTAAAACATTTTCCCTGAAATCCAAAAACAAAAGTTTTTAAGAAAAAAGGGAATCAGTTTATTTTGAGGAGCTGGTGGTTATCAAACTGATACAAGAATGGGGGGGGTCAAAAATCTGTGTCCGATCCCTGCATCCTCTTCCTCTTTGTGACATCGACACACTTGTAAATCCAGGTGGGTGATGGGTTTTATGTGACAGGAGTCCAAGGTGTCCGTGATTTTGGAGACTGAGACGCAGCAGGTGGATTCCGGCCCCCTCCCATCCTCAGTATCACTCATGGAAAAATTAACAGATGAATTTATTATGAAATATCTTTTTATCCATCCATCCATGCATCTATTTTTAAGCCTGCTTATTCCAGTTCTCATCCACAGGCCAAGCAGGTTTTTGGTCCCACTTAAAGTACATACGTATCTCTGGTAAACTGACTGTTGTAAATAAATGAATAATTAAGAAAATATTGATGTATTGTGTTTTATTTATGGTGCAATTAAGTCATAAACAGGGTCAAAAGTTAAAGTTACTCAAATTTTGATAAAAAGTGATGGAAATTACTGGTTGAAAAAAAAAAGATTAATAAATGGAATTGTTTTGACTGTGCTGAATGTTTGGTTCTAAACTAAAGGTCAAACATGGTCAGCATCCATAGGATTCTATGACATGTGACCCTGTGACATGATAACTGAGCATGACAGATGGTGCAAAATATTCATTTGTAAAACTGTTAAATAAACAAATAATATGCATCACCTTTTTACCAAAATTGGAGCAACTTTAACTTTAGACCCCTGTACAAACTGAAATTGACCTTTGTCACTATTTTAGCAGTTTTTACACCATAATCTTCAGTCACAGATCATCCAAACTACCTTTTTGGAATATTTATTATCAAACAAATATTGCCCCAACATGGGTGTTTTATGTTACATGAACATAAGTGCAACATGTAGCTTCTACAACCCCAATTCCAATGAAGTTGGGATGTTGTGTGAAATGTAAATAAAAACAGAATACAATGATTTGCAAATCCTCTTCAACATATATTTAGTTGAATACACCACAAAGACAAGATATTTAATGTTCAAACTGATAAACTTTATTGTTTTTGTGCAAATATTTGCTCATTTTTGAAACTGATGCCTGCAACATGTTTCAAAAAAGCCTTTCCTTCTAACAACACTGAATAAGCATTTTGAGCCTTTTGGGGATGCTCGTTTAATACGTAATCATGACACTCACAATTTGTGTCCTCACGCTTATATAAAATCAAGTTTTATGAGTGAACATATTCAAATCATGCAGTTTTAACTTAACAAGAACTTAAAATCTAACTTGCTCAGTGAACACAATAAAATTATAGAAAGTATTTCCACCAAAGTATAATGTGTTAATGTAGCCAGAAAGATTTTTGCTGAGTGACCTAAATGTAAATTTGTTGGGTCAATATGATGAATTTGTGTTACTGTTACTCAATTACCATGGTTCAGGCCAACTAGATTTGTAAGGGCAAATGTAACAAAAAATGAAAAGTAAGTCCCTTCAGCTTCTCCCTTATTTGTGCTCGGGGTTTGTCACAGCAAATCTGAGGTGGCTCTGTATGTTGAATTGGCACAAGTTTTATGCCGAATGCCGTTTCTGATGCATACATAATTTTATTATGTTCCCTGAGCAAGTTATTTTTTGAGTGTACATTTTAATATGATTAAAATACGTTGCTGCTTCTGGATCTTCAAGTGTCGTAGAGCTTGGGGTGGGAGTCTTCCTCCAGGCTTGCCTTCATTCTGTATGGCACCTGCTCCTCCGTTGTCAAAGCGTGCCACTGCAAACAGACAAAAACACACCTTCAGCACACACACTGCTCTTCAGTGATGAAGCTGTGAATGTCTCACACATCAACACTCACTTTATCTCCCAGAATCCTGTTCACAATGGCACCGTTGGTGATGTTGTACTCCATCTCGACGGCTCTCCGCTGCTCCCGGGCAAAAAAGTGAAAGGCGTTAGGAGGCCTTTTTTTTGCCTGTTTCTTGGAAAGCTGGGTCTTTGCCTTTCTCTTCTTGGTCTCTCTGTTGGAATGCAAAAACAAACAAAAAAAGGATACATTTTCAGGCCTTCACATGAAGCATTTTGTGATTAATGGTGGTGCCAGTGGAATTCCCCAGAAAAGTTTGAAAAACTATTTTAAAATGAAGCTGTTTCCTGCATTCTGGCCTCTAAATGCCACCTGAAGATGGATGTCATTTTTAGTAATATTAGCTTTACTAATCCTTCACCTTTGTGTCCTGCAACCAGCCACAGGATCACAGACTTTACATTTTCCATATTCTAATGCAGATCTGGTGCGTTGACTGTTGAACACAATTAGTTCATTCACGTTTAATTTAGTCTTTTCTGCTTCTTATTTTAATGAGCCCAATAAAACAAAGTCAGTTCTTGTCTGTGGCGTGTTGTTAAAATTGAACACCTCACTCCTGAATTATCTAAAACAAAAAAGGTGAACTGAAGAGAAGTAGATTCCAACATAAGATGAAGTGTTGAAAAGTGATGTGTGTCATTGTGTTTCTCTTTAATGTGTGTGTGACTTACAACTGTCCAACAGGCTGCTGGCTCCCAGCTGAGGTTCCAGGTGTAGGTGTGGAAACATCTGCCTGGTCCATGAAGGGAAACCACATCTGTACAGGCTGCAACATACAAAAAGAGAGAATTAGCTGCAGTAGTTTTTTAGTGAAGACCTGTAGGTCATCCAGGTCCTGTGGAGAATGAGGGAAGCTTCAAGAGAACACAGACGGACTGGGTCATCACGGCCTTCCAGGGCCTCATTTATAAACCTCTGCATACAGTCACCACAAAAACTACATGCACGTACACAGGCAGAAAGGCAGAAATGAGCATGCACAGTCCATGAAGTTCTACAGCTTCATGGGGGGGGACAGATAAGGATTTTCTTAAAACAAGACATCAGATTTCAGTTAGTTTGCCAGAAAGCACATGATTTAAGCTTAAATGTGATCTGTTTACTCGTATCAAAATTATTCTGTGTCAGATAATATTCCTACTGAGGGTGAGTGCTTTTATCACTGTATGCATTATAAGCTAGTCATTAGCTGTTTATTAATGTCATGGAAATAAATTCAAAGAGGACCACTTTTTATTTTGAAGAAAGCACTGAGACAAGGCTTTGGGATGAAGGACTTCTCAGACGTTTTCTGCCAGAAAAAACTTTAATATGGATACGAGACCAAGAGCAACAGATAAAAATAACACAGTGCACTCTTTCTCCAATCACAGCTACAGAAGCCTGTTGGCAGCATGTTTCCTCAACCCGTTTGTGTTATCAGTTTTTGCACATATACCATCATTAAAGCGATCTGTGGTTCTTCTGCAGGGGGAAGTAGAAGAGCAGAGAGGCTTTCAACTGGCTGTTCTGTCAAGAACGCCTCTGCCGCTGCTGCTGCTGCCTTTTCCATCTCCTCGATGGTCGCCTCTACTTCTTCCCAACTCATCTGGGCAATGGTGTCCTCAAATGTGATCAACAGATCAGCCCCATGAAATGGCTCCATGGGGAAGCCTGTGGGTCAGCTGGCTGGAAGTTCTTCTTTGATCAATAAGCTGACTGGTTTCCTGTGACACACATCAATGAAAATCATCAGTTCTTTACTTGGACCTCTGGGAACCATCACTTTCTTTCCCCACAAACAATAAATCCAGATGAAACAGGATGTGTATTTTTTTTTATTTAAAAAAATTATTTGTGCACCTTTCAATTATCCTAACTTATCCAGTTATAAAAGGGACCATTCCAGATTCTTTTCTTTTAATTTTTTGAACAATTACAGGTGAGTAGTTGACCAATAATAATTGATGAATAGAAACTAAATTGAATCTGTGTTTTTCTGTCTATAATCACTGGTATACAATTTTTAGAAGGTGTCTGCTTCAGAAATAAAATGTGATATTTATTATAGATTTTGGCAGGCTGAATCAAATATGACCCTGAAAATGGCTGATGTTTCCAAGATATTTAAGTTTTGGGTTTTTTTTAACACAATTCAAGCAATTTGAAATAATTTCAGTGCAAAGACAAAGGGAGCAAACTGAAGCTGAACACCGATGATCTCTAATTCCAACCCCATCAGGAGCTGCGACCCTGTTACCTGTTGCCTAGACAACACAAATGTTCTCTTTTTAATTCATATAAATTTACTAATGCAAAAAGTTATTTCTATTTAGATCTTTTAGATCTCAGATTTTTTTTAATACATGCATAAAAAGCAATTTTCCAAACACTGCTTTCACCTACAGGTTCAAAAATGCCACGTGTAATTATTATAAATAAAATCTAGGTGTGACAAACAATCTAACCTGTTTTTGTTTATTTCCTACCTGTTGCCTAGACGACACGAACATTCTCTTTTTAATTTACTAATGCAAAGTTATTTCTACTCAGATCATGGTCCTTCACTATATTTTCCTCACAAACATTAAATTCAGATGAAACAGGATGTGCATCTTTTGTAAAATTATCGTTATTTGCGCACCTTATCCTGTTTAATTACACTAACGGTTATGATCGTAATTTGTTTTATATTTATTTTTTAAAAATCATCTCAGTTTACCTGTTTTACTTGTAATTCCACAAACAACTGCTGAAGAAGTTGTTTCTTGTGGAAAAAACTCACAGACAAGTTATTTTTTTGATCGGAGCTGACAACTGCGTGAACCTCCGTCTGGTTTCACCAACTCACTTTGCGGACTGACACATTTGTATTAACGCGCGCGCTATTTAAAGGTACGTGTGACGTCATAGTTGTGTCGCTGTACGGCAAGCCAACAGTGCCACAATTACTCCAGTTTCAGTCGCGTTTCACCCCCCCCCAAAAAACGCCGTTTTGTCAGCTATTACGGCGCTTTTTACGCCGTAATTAAAGACGACGCCGTTAAATGCGCTGTAATGTGTCAAACAATACGCCGTTTTAAATGCAATGGAGCCCTTAAAAAAACGCCGTAAAAAACACCGCTCAGATTCACACAACGCACCTAAAATACGGCGTTTTTTGGGGGGTGAAACGCTACTGAAACTGGAGTAATTGTATATATATATATATATATATAATTTAACTAACTCCTATTAAGATTAAGAACATCTTTTCCAAGATAAACAGCAGCAAATACAAAGCACAGTTACACGCTCACACAGACACAAACAAAAGGCAAATAAAAAGATGATAAAACTTTAAATTACAAGCATGCTATAAAAGCAAGAGCATATTATGGAGCTGGACTCAAGTGCTCTCAATTTGGATTTAAAAGTGCTTAGTGAAATTAATACTGGATCTTCTGGTGGCCAGAGCAGGCCACCCCTGAGAGTATAACTGACAGTGGGGTGTCAACACTTTGTAGGAAGAATTTTACAATTTTGGTATCTACAGTTGCAGAAACTAAAGTTTTTTTCTCTTTTGTAGGCTCTTCTTCAAAATTTTAAAATTATTCATGTAACGTTTGATATAAATATTTGAAACCAAGGAGTGTTTTTGTGTTCACCCTGTAGTTTTCATACTAAGGGAATTTCATTCTTTTCGGCTGTGAGGTTAAAACGACATGCAAGAGGCTTCACTACAAATTGGTACTATGATGGAAATTTTGAAATGTTATTAAATCTCTCTCAGTGAGTCAAAAGCTCTCAGGTTCTACCTACTTATGTTTTAAAGGATACTGTTCCTGTCTATGATAGGATGTAGATGTTGAATCGTTTTAACAAACATTTTATATCGTCTGGCTCTTTGTTTGACTCTGTGGGATCTGTTGCTGTGAAATCTTGCAAGGTCTCCTAATGTCTGCTGGTCAACCTTTCAAATTTGTACCTTTCACGGTTCAGGAAGTTCATAAAGTTCTTAAAGCTCTACATCATAGATCCTTACTTTTTGAAGCTGGCAACTGATTTTGTATTGCATGGCTACAATTCCTCTCCATTACCCATGCGTACAACAGGTAACTCAGCTCGTAATGTATACAGTGAGGAAAATAAGTATTTGAACACCCTGCGATTTTGCAAGTTCTCCCACTTAGAAATCATGGAGGCATCTGAAATTTCCATCTTAGGTGCATGTCCACTGTGAGAGACATAATCTAAAAAAAAAAAAAAAAAAATCCATAAATCACAATGTATGATTTTTTAAATAATTTATTTGCATGTTACTGCTGCAAATAAGTATTTCAACACCTGCCAATCAGCAGGAATTCTGGCCCTCAAAGACCTGTCAGTCCACCTCTAAAAAGTCACCTCCACTCCACTTATTATTCCAAATTAGAAGCACCTATTTGAGGTCGTTAGCTGCATAAAGACACCTGTCCACCCCACACAATCAGTAAGACTCCAACTACTAACATGGCTAAGACCAAAGAGCTGTCCAAAGACACCAGAGACAAAATTGTAGACCTCCACAAGGCTGGAAAGGGCTATGGGGCAATTGCCAAGCAGCTTGGTGAAAAAAGATCAACTGTTGGAGCAATTATTAGAAAATGGAAGAATCTAAACATGAGTGTCAATCTCCCTCAGACTGGGGCTCCATGCAAGATCCCACTTCATGGTGTATCAGTGATCCTAAGAAAGGTGAGGAATCAGCCCAGAACTGCACGGGAGGAGCTGGTCAATGACCTGAAGAGAGCTGGCACCACTGTTTCCAAGGTTACTGTGGGTAATACACTAAGACATCATGGGTTAAAATCATGCATGGCACGGAAGGTTCGCCTGCTTAAATAAGCGCACATCCAGGCCCTTCTTAAGTTTGCTCAGGACCATTTGGATGATCCAGAGGAGTCATGGGAGAAAGTTATGTGGTCAGATGAGACCAAAATAAAACTTTTTGGTCTTAATTCCACTCGCCGTGTTTGGAGGAAGAAGAATGCTGAGTACCATCCCAAAAACACCGTCCCTACTGTGAAGCATGGGGGTGGAAGCATCATGCTTTGGGTGTGTTTTTCTGCACATGGGACAGGACAACTGCACTATATTAAGGAGAGGATGACCAGGGCCATGTATTGCGAGATTTTGGGGAACAACCTCCTTCCCTCAGTTAGAGCATTGAAGATGGGTCGTGGATGGGTCTTCCAACATGACAATGACCCAAAGCACACAGCCAGGATAACCAAGGAGTGGCTCCGTAAGAAGCATATCAAGGTTCTGGAGTGGCCTCTCCAGTCTCCAGACCTGAACCCAATAGAAAATCTTTGGAGGGAGCTCAAACTCCGTGTTTCTCAGCGACAGCCCAGTAACCTGGCTGATCTAGAGAAGATCTGTGTGGAGGAGTGGACCAAAATCCCTGCTGCAGTGTTTGCAAATCTGGTGAAAAACTACAGGAAACGTTTGACCTCTGTAATTGCAAACAAAGGCTACTGTACCAAATTTTAACATTGATTTTCACAGGTGGTGAAATACTTATTTGCAGCAGTAACATACAAATAAATTATAAAAAAAATCATACATTGTGATTTCTGGATTCTATTTTTTTTTTTTTTTTAGATTATGTCTCTCACAGTGGACATGCACCTAAGATGAAAATGTCAGAGCCCTCCATGATTTCTAAGTGGGAGAACTTGCAAAATCGCAGAGTGTTCAAATACTTATTTCTCTCTCTCTCTCTCTCTCTCTCTCTCTCTCTCTCTCTCTCTCTCTCTCTCTCTCTCTCTCTCTCTCTCTCTCTCTCTCTATATATATATATATATATATATATATTATTACTTACAATGAGTCTAATTTGCATTAACTATTAAATGAATATGTTAAAATGTAGGTACTGACCAAAAGATGAACAAGACAGACTACCACGAGGAATGATCACCATGAAGAGAGACTGACTGGCAAGGCCATTCACTATTTTCATGCCAAATTTGGAGACAAACTTTGAAAAATTGCAACCAGGAAAGTTGGTTTGTTTATTTTAGTGTTTGACATTGCTTTGACCTTGAGCTTTATCCTTTTGTGTGCTGAAAGGTATCTTGGTAGGACTGCTATATGTGACATTGCAAGAGTCTACATTGATGACTTTCATGGTTTTTCCACACCCTTAAATTTTTTTTTTACTTTTCAGGTTTTATTGTGATGATGCCATAACTTTCAAAGATTGATATTTTCTGGATCCTCTCATCAAGCCCTTTTGATTTTGTGTTATACATGACATGTTTTACTGTAATCTGAAATTTGACCTAGTTTACGCCACCTTTGACCTTAAGTAAACCCTGATGGTCCAGGTTGATCACTCATCCCAAGTAATGGCTTATGGACAAGGCCATTCACTGTTTTCATGCCAAATTTGGAGGTACACTTTGAAAAATTTTGACCAGGAAAGTTGTTTGCTTGAATTTAGAGTTTGACATTCCTGTGACCATGACCTTTGACCTTGAGTTTGGTCCTGTTATGTGCTGAAAGGTATCTTGCTCGGACTGCTATATGTGAAGTTGTAAGAGTCTGCAATGTAAACTGTGCTGCACAGTGAGTTAAAGGTGAAAAATGCAGTGATTACACTGAATACTGAGTACATACTGAGTACATACTGAGTACATACTGAGTACATACTGAGTAACATATCTTACTTCGTTTTGACAAGAGAATCTTGGCTGTTGATAATCACTGGATATTGATAATTACTGTTGATAAGATAGTCACTGGATGTTGTATAAAGTTGTTCAAAAATACATAAAATGTTAAAATAGCATTTGTTAGCTAATGCAAGGTGTAATTTCTTTAATCAAATTTAGATTTATTTTCTGTCTGTCAATATGTCAGTCTCTGTGAACAACATCCAACAGGATCGATCCAGTAGTGCTGGTTAGTTGAGTGGCACCACGTACAGTCCAAGAATTTCGTATCTTCATTGCAGGTAGGTGAGAGCAAATATTGACAGTACACACAGGTTTCTGCAGTCTTGTTTACTGACATGGTTGCGATGTATTCCAATAATTATAGTATTTATTGTATACCTATTGTTTAGTATGTGTGCTCAAAAGATACCTTGGTGGCAGAATTTGACTTTTTTGGGGGGGGGGGGGGGGGCATTGTTCACAGAATGAATAACGCAAAAACTTTTATTTCACTACAAGCTGAGTTACCTGTTGTACGCATGGGTAATGGAGAGGAATTGTAGCCATGCAATACAAAATCAGTTGCCAGCTTCAAAAAGTAAGGATCTATGATGTAGAGCTTTAAGAACTTTATGAACTTCCTGAACCGTGAAAGGTACAAATTTGAAAGGTTGACCAGCAGACATTAGGAGACCTTGCAAGATTTCACAGCAACAGATCCCACAGAGTCAAACAAAGAGCCAGACGATATAAAATGTTTGTTAAAACGATTCAACATCTACATCCTATCATAGACAGGAACAGTATCCTTTAAAACATAAGTAGGTAGAACCTGAGAGCTTTTGACTCACCAAGAGAGATTTAATAACATTTCAAAATTTCTATCATAGTACCAATTTGTAGTGAAGCCTCTTGCATGTCGTTTTAACCTCACAGCCGAAAAGAATGAAATTCCCTTAGTATGAAAACTACAGGGTGAACACAAAAACACTCCTTGGTTTCAAATATTTATATCATATTTACTATCCCCCCGATCCCATACTATTCCAGTTTATTGATTAATGTGTCATGATTGATTGTATCAAAAGCTTTTTTGAGATCAATGAATAATTTAACTGCATATTGTTTGTGATCCAGACATTTAAATTTACTGTGGTGGGGGTGGATTGGTAAAATAAAGATATTAATTTCTGAATTCAAACAATCAGCAATAAATAATAATTAACATGTAATTGGTCCATTTTTGTTGAACATGATGTTTGGATTTGTTGCGTCAGCTCACACAGAAAGCCTGGGTTTCTTGAGCTCGTGTCACAGTGCAGAGCCCTGGACAGGTGACGAAAGATCACACACACACACACACACACACAAAAACAAACAAAACACACGTTAACACTGAAAACTTTATGTAAAAAAACAAAAAACAGACAAACAGCGACAAAAGACTGCTGAAAACAAATCACGGCAGCAACACTGCCTCCACTTTGTAAACATAAAAAGGGTGAAAACGTTCTTCAAGCATCTGCGTAACAAGAGCGTGAACCAAACAGAGAACATCCCAGAAGAACGTCAACGTGTCAGCCTGCAAGAGAAAGGATGAGAGAAGAAAGTTTTAATCACACGTCATAACGCCAGCAACAAATGTGACGGATCCAAACAACTCCTGTCTTCAGTCAGATGTTCTTCACAGTCATTTGGAAGCGTTTGAGCTACAGAGATTATAATAAAGGACTTTAAGGGGGATCACACTCCTCAGCCTCCCTGGTAAGGTCTATTCCAGAGTACTGGAGAGGAGAATTCGACCGATAGTCGAACCTCGGATTCAGGAGGAGCAGTGTGGTTTTCGTCCTGGCATGGCACACTGGACCAGCTCAACACCCTCCATCGGGTGCTCGAGGGTTCATGGGAGTTCGCCCAACCAGTCCACATGTGCTTTGTGGATCTGGAGAAGGCGTTCGACCGTGTCCCTCGGGGCACCCTGTGGGGGGTGCTCCAGGAGTACGGGGTCCTTTGCTAAGGGCTATCCGGTCCCTGTACGACCGCAGCAGGAGCTTGGTTCGCATTGCCGGTTGTAAGTCAAGCCTGTTTCCAGTGCACGTTGGCCTCCGCCAGGGCTGCCCTTTGTCACCGGTTCTGTTCATTACTTTTATGGACAGAATTTCTAGGCGCAGCCAGGGTGTAGAGGGGGTCCGGTTTGGGAACCACAGAATCTCATCTCTGCTGTTTGCGGACGATGTGGTTCTGTTGGCTTTGTCAAATCAGGACCTTCAGCGTGCACTGGCGCGGTTTGCAGCCGAGTATGAAGCGTCCAGGATGAAAATCAGCACCTCCAAATCCGAGGCCATGGTTCTCAACCGGAAAAAGGTGCCTTGCGCTCTTCGGGTCAGTGGAGTGTCCTTGTCTCAAGTGGAGGAGTTTAAGTATCTCGGGGTCTTGTTCATGAGAAAGGGACGGATGGAGCGTGAGATTGACAGACGGATCGGTGCAGCATCTGCAGTGATGTGGTCGCTGTATCGGACCGTCGCGGTGAAGAGAGAGCTGAGTAGGGGGGCAAAGCTCTCCATTTCCCAATCGATCTACATTCTGACCCTCACCTATGGTCATGAGATTTGGCTCATGACCGAAAGAACAAGATCAAGAGTACAAACGGCCGAGATGAGCTTCCTCTGCAGGGTGGCTGGGTGGTCCCTGAGAGAGAGGGTGAGGAGCTTGGTCACTCGGGAGGAGCTCGGAGTTGAGCCGCTGCTCCTCCACGTCGAAAGGAGCCAGCTGAGGTGGCTCGGGCATCTTTTTCAGATGCCCCTTGGACGCCTCGCTGGAGAGGTGTCCCGGGCACGTCCCATCAGGAGGAGGCCCCGGGGAAAACCCAGGACACACTGGAGGGACTAAGTCTCTCGGCTGGCTTGGGAACGCCTCGGGGTTCCCCCAGAGGAGATGGGGGAGGTGTGTGTGGATCGGGAGGTCTGGGCGGCTTTGCTTGAGCTACTGCCCCCCGCGACCCAACTCCGGATAAAGCGGAAGAAGATGGATGGATGGACTTTATTTAAAAAAAAAGGTGATGATGAATAAAAGAGCCACGTTATCAGTCCACTGACACCAGAGCAAACATTAGTTTAGTGTACAGGGCACTGGGCACAAAACGCACTTTGAAACTGAATTCTAAATCCAGAACTTCAGTAAGTTCTTAAAACATGAATCCAATCAAATCTCAGAGCTGCAGCGGTTTCTCTGTGGCTCCGCCCATTTCTTCATGGCGAGCGTCAGCAGCTGCACGTTGGTGAGCCAAACCAAAGACTTCTCAGAAGTTTTCTGCCAGAAAAAAGTTTAATATGGATACGAGACCAAGAGCAACAGATAAAATAACACAGTGGACTCTTTCTCCAATCACAGCTGCAGAAGCCTGTTCGCAGCATGTTTCCTCAACCCATTTGTGTTATCAGTTTTTGCAGTGATGTATATACACATATACCCTCATTAAAGCTACCTGTGGTTCTTCTGCAGGGGGAAGTAGAAGAGCAGAGAGGCTTTCAACTGGCTGTTCTGTCAACAATGCCTCTGCCGCTGCCTTTTCCATCTCCTCGATGGTCAACTCTACTTCATCCCACCTCATCTGGGCAATGGCGTCCTCAAATGTGATCAACAGATCAGCCTCATGAAAAGGTTCCATGGGGAAGCCTGTGGGTCAGCTGGCTGGATGTTCTGCTTCAATCAATAAGCTGACTGGTTTCCTGTGACACACATCAATGAAAATCATCAGTTCTTTACTTGGACCTCTGGGAACCATCAGGAACCCACGTCTGTGATAATCAAAATCAGACTGATCAAGGCATTTATCTGATTGATCAGAATCAGTTAAATTAAAATTGAGTCATCAAGTAAGTGCGTGAGCCTTTAAAACATTTTAACACTTTGCTCTAATGAGGTCATTGACACAGAACTGTTATGTGTCGACGCGGGTTGAGGAGCGGACCTGCGTCTGACGGAACCCAGCGCTAAAATAACCAGAAAGCAGTTCCAATAACAAAACAATTTATTTGTGTCACCTCTGGTGCAAAACAAAGTGTATAAACAAAAGATACGTCAGTCTGGTGGAGTGAAGGCTGGCACGCTCTCCAGCGCCTAATAGGATCGAAACCCAGCGCTTCTGGACTCACTTTTACCGCCAAACACCCCCCAGGTGGACACGACAAACCGACTCTCTGCGAAGGATAGAAGAGGTGAGGTAAGTCAGCAGTTACAAGCAATATCCTTCAAAAGGCACACACTATCAGCAACACATTCAGGTCTGTATTTAAGCTTTATGTAAATGAGCAGCTTCTCACAACAGGTGGAGGATCAGTTGTCCACACGCCACAGCAGTGAGAAGCGAGCTGCACAATTCTCATCACAATTCAAATATACTGCGTAACAAAATACCAAGTTACTATCAACAAGTAGTCAAACAATTAATCACCTCTGATGTGTGCTGACAGCATGTGTCCCTCACCCTTCCTGCTTCACAGGCACGATGTGTCAAACCCAGGCGCGGTCCTCAGCGTCTCACAAACGAACATCACAAGGTTGAGTTCCTGGCAATTCTGCTTGAACCACACATGGCTTAAATGCAGAACGCCATCTAATTACCTGCTTCAGCTGAAAGTCTTTAAGGTTGCATGTGAGCACCATCCACAGGTGCTGCACATAATGTTGATGAGGGTGAAGGACTCTTCAGCCAGCACCTTCTCCACAGACAAATCAGTTTTCATACCACCTGGAGAGCAAAGAAAAGAAAAGAACACCAAAATGTCCAGCCACACCCCCCCCCAACACACAACAAGAACATCAGTCTTCCTCTGGGCCGTATATAGGAATGTGAAAGGGGGGGTTCAAATCCTTGAGTTGGGGGTCCAGTGGGCTGCAGGGCCCCCGGTGGGGTTGAGGGGCAACGTCCTCGTGGGGGGCTCAGGGGGGCGAAGCCCCGCAAGCAGAAGCTTTTTGAGGATTTCGAGGGGTAAAAAGCTACAATTTCATTTGAAACCCAAAATGTATCATTTTAGGAAATACATTTTTATATACAAATAGTCCTTGTTTGGGATTGGATCAGTTGCCATAAGAACCACCCAGGAAGAACCAAGATTGTTGTGTGCTGGGGTGTTTGGCTGGCTTGGTTTTCAGTTTCTCCCACCAGGTGGTATGCATTCAGAACTGAGTGGCTGAGCATTAGGACCTCACCCTGAACACCTGAGGCTTGTTTTCACGTGCAGGTCATCAGGACTCACAGCTGTGGTGTATTCTGTCTTGATCAGAGATTGTTGCACTTAAACCTTGAATGCACAGTGTGTGATTGCCAGAGACTCGACCTTGTGAGCAGACGTGTGAGATCGACGTCAGGAGAACAATCTCACCATTACGGACGCAGAGACCGCTCCAGGTTTGACGCCACAGTCTGTGAAGGAGGATTGGGTGAGGTCTCTCGCTCTTCAGCACACTTCCTGAGGTAATTTGGTTTTGGTGACTTTTATGAAGTAATGACAGTGGATTTGGTGTCCCTCACACCTTGTGTTATTGAGCTGTCACGTTATGCTAATTGTCTAATCAGCTTCTGCTGCAGTGGAGATTTGAACTGAGTTGTTCCGTGCCTGCAGGGTAAGAAGCTGATATATATTTAAGCCAGGAAGTGTTTGCTGATTGTGTGCACCCTTTTGAGCTGTGTCTCTCTGGGTGGAGAGTGTTGGACTCACCTCATGTTTTCTTTCTCCACAGACTCGGTTTGTCGCGGCCACCTGGGGGGTGTCGGCGGGGTCCCTGGGTCCAAACTGCTGTGGCTCCGGACCGTTTGCGCTGTTGAGAGCGCGCCGTGTTTCCACCTCACCAGACCGGGGACTTTAGTTGTTTATCACTTCACTCACTTACATTAAAATGTGTTATCTTTTGAACCGTGCTCTGCTTATTTCGTGCTGGGTCCTGTCAAACGCTGGGTCGGTGCTCCGACCGCGTCCGACACATAACAGTAGTCTCTGGCCATTTAACAATGGACCAGCGGAAGCAGATACGGTATTTTTGCCGGGAAGGCTGCAGCAGATGTTGGAGTTGATCCGGGATCAGTTGCGGGTGCTCTCTGCCCGGGTTGTGCGCGTTGGTGCGCGCATGGCGGAGTTTACAGCTTGGGTCGCGTCGCACCCCGCTGTTACGGCTGTAGCCCCGTCTCCTCCCGTGCAGCTGGCTCCGACGCCTGTTGTAGCAGCCCCGGTGGTATTTAGTTTGCACTTTAAGCTGTTTGTTATAACCTGCTGTCGTTTACAGCAGTGTGAATTGGTTTTTACTCTGTTACCACGGGGATTTTTTTATTTGGCACTTTGGCTCCCTCTGTTGGTGACAGAGTCACATTACCGTTCAGGTTCAAAGGATGGAAAACACAATGTTTTTCCATTCTTTGCACTTGACGATATAGGCCAATGTTAGTTTTTTTTATTGGTTTATTATCTGTTTCTTGTTTTAGTATGAGGTGTTTTTATCAGGGGTTAATTTGTTGTTTTTGTGGGTTTAAAGCACTGTCTGTGCTCTGGTGGAGTTGAAAATGCAGGCTGTCTGGAGCATAGTTTGACCCAGGTGACTTTATGTTTGTCTGTTGGTCTTTCTTTTTTATTTCTTTTGGTTTCACCTCCCAGGGTTTGATGGGACGGTCCTCTGGGGGGTGATGGGGGAGTAATTGGGTTGTTTTTTGTTTTTCTCTCTTTTTTTTGTCTTTGTTGTTCCCTCTCTTCTCCTCTGGCTCCAGCCGTGTGAGCCGTAAATTGTCGGCGTTGCTGGAGTGGTGCAGTTTGGTTATGCTGGGCGTTTCCCAGGTAACCTCTGCACCTGGGGGGTTGGGGTATTTATTTATTTTTTAATTCCCTTTACAACCTCCAGTCTTGGTGCGCCTCTGTGCCGTTTGCCATTGGCATTGCTGGGGTGGTGCAGTTCGGTTATGCTGGGCGTTTCCCAGGTAACCTCTGCACCCGGGTGGGGGGGGGGTTTAGGGGTGTTTTTCGTTACTTCCCTATTCCACCTCCGGCTTCAGCGTTCCTTTGAGCCGTACGCCATCGGCGTAGCTGAGGTTTGGGGCAGTGGAATATACCCGTGGCTGGTTTAAAAGTCGGAGGGGTGGCACCATCTTGTGCCGTACGCCATTACCGCTGTTCCACTCCTCCCGGTTGACTTTTGGGATATAGTCATGGTTGGTGACACTGGATGTACTTCCAGTTTCCCCTGTGCTGAGGGGGTGGGGTTGGGGTTGTTGTTTGGTTTGTTTGTTTTTTTTATTTATTTATTTTTCCCCCCGGTTTCTGCCCTCAGGGTGTGACTGTGGTGTCCTCTGGGGAGGAAATGACTGTGGGTCCATCTAGCCGTAGACGGCCGGGGCTGGGTCTGTTGTTAGTCATGGGGGGGGGGGGGGTGTCTCCTGGAGTTTGATGGAACGGTCCTCTGGGTGGCGCTAGGAGCCCCCATGGGTGACTTTGGATCCCAGAGGGACCTCGGCTGTGGTTATTACTCCTGGAGCTGGCGGGATGTCCTCTGGGGGGTGTTGGTCCCTACATGTCGTCCGGGGGAGGGGGGGTGTTAGATTTTTCTTTTTCTTTTTTTTTTGCAAGCTTAAGTTTGGGTTGTTTTGTTTTTTCTTTTCTCCTCTTCCCAGGGTTTGATGGGACGGTCTTTTGGGGAGGGGGGGTGTTGGTATGGTTGTTTGTTTTTTGCTTTTTGTTTTGTGACTAGGCAGACTCTGAACATGGTCGAAAGAAGGCTGAATGCACAGGTTTATGAACTCCTGGCCAAATCTGTGCAAAGTGAATGACAGAAACGAATGCAAAGATGCAGTCAGAGGTGGAGACGCTAATAGGTCCGCTAAATGAAGCAGTAGGCAAGACCATCAAATATAACAAAAGATATCTCTGCACTGGAGTGTCAGCTGCAGGACATTCAGGAGCTGCTCCAAGAGGAAGTCCAGTAGACACCTTCCTTCTCCATCTGCCTAGGGTAGATGGAGGATGAGGGGTATATTTTGCGGGAGAAGCTGAAAGAAGAGAACGAGAGCAAGAAGACTGTAGAGAAGTACGTCTTTGCTCTCTAGACTCAGCTGGCTGAAAGACAAAGGCAGGATAGAACACCTTGTCAGTAGAGGGGGCTGAAGAGGGCCTCAAAGGAGTCCAGTGGGAATTTGGACGGTGTTCAGCGGCAGCTGGAGTAGAAAAGTTCAGCCTATGGACAAACTGGATAAGATAGAGATCCGTTTGCAGCAAGAGAAATGGATGACCTCTTGGTGGACCAGGACCACCTTCGGCAGATCGTCTCCAATCTGGAGAGGAAGCAAAAAGAGTCTGACCAGATGTGGGCCAAAGAGAAACGTATTGCTACTCTACATGCAGAGGAGTATGATCGTGCCGAAGCGGAGGCCAGGCAGGAGACAAAAGTGTTGACCCTGGCAAGAGTTAAAGACTCTTACAGACCTGAAAGATGAACTTGACCGATTTAATAAAGTGCTCAAGACCGAGACGGATGACTTCGGAAAGAGTTCATAGTTTGAAGAGGTCCAACTGTGCCGTGGAGCAGCGACTGGAGGAGATGAAGATTCAGTTGGAGGATGTATATAGGTAATGTTTCCAGGCCCACTCTACCAAGAAGAAACGGGAGCTGGATCTGGGAGGGCTTGAAGGCCATCTTGAAGATGCTACTGAAAATCGCGATAATGTCTTATAGCACTTGAAGAAACTGCAGGCCCGAATGAAAGACCAGATGAGAGGACTGGAAGAGCTGTGAATGTTCGGGGATGAAGCAGTTAATGATGCTAAAGACAGTGATAAGTAGCTTAAAGCCATGGAGGGAGACATGCTACACACCCAGGAGGAGCAGTCTACTGCAGACAGGCTCAGGGTGAGAAAAGATAAGCTCCAAGATGGGATTGATAGTCTCAACACGAAGTTCCCTGTTGGCAGAGGAGAGGAGGCGGCTGGAAGCTTGCATTATCCAGCTGAAGGGAGAACTAGAGAAGCTCAACATTGAGATGATCAATGACCACATGAAGAGATTACCATTGTAGGTTGAGCAGCTGACGACGGAGTTGTCTTCAGAGCGCAGTAATGCTCGGCTCTTGGAGACAGGCTTTCCCAGCTGGATCGTCAGCACACGGAGCTGAGACTGAAGCTGCAGGAGGTGTTTTTTGCTCCCAGCCAACATTCCAGCTATGGTCCCTAGAGGGGGGTCGCCAGGAGGCTTCCCGTGAGGGTGGGGTACTGTTGTATGCTGGGGTGTTTGGCTGGCTTGGTTTTTGTTTCTCCCACCAGGTGGTATGCATTCAGGACTGAGTGGCTGAGCATTAGGACCTCACCCTGAACACCTGAGGCTTGTTTTCACGTGCAGGTCATCAGGACTCACAGCTGTGGTGTATTCTGTCTTGATCAGAGATTGTTGCACTTAACCTTGAATGCACAGTGTGTGATTGCCAGAGACTCGACCTTGTGAGCAGACGTGTGAGATCGACGTCAGGAGAACAATCTCACCATTACGGACGCAGAGACCACTTCAGGTTTGACGCCACAGTCTGTGAAGGAGGATTGAGTGAGGTCTCACGCTCTTCAGCACACTTCCTGAGGTAATTTGGTTTTGGTGACTTTTATGAAGTAATGACAGTGGATTTGGTGTCCCTCACACCTTGTGTTATTGAGCTGTCACGTTATGCTAATTGTCTAATCAGCTTCTGCTGCAGTGGAGATTTGAACTGAGTTGTTCCGTGCCTGCCTTGTGTATAGAGTACAAGATCCTTCTGCACACCCACCACTGTCTCCATGGTGATGCCCCCACCTACCTCACTGACCTCCTCACTCCACATACCTTTGGCAGAACCCGGTCAGGCCAACAGCATCGTCTGCTCCCACCCAGGACACGGCTCAAGACCATGGGGGACCGGGCCTTCGAGGCTGCTGCTCCCTGCCTGTGGAACGCCCTCCCAGACCACCTCAGGGCCCCACAGAGGGTGGATGCTTTTAAGAAAAGATTAAAACCCTTCCTTTTTAGAAAAGCTTACAGCTAGTTTTTTAACTAATGTATGTATGATGTATTGTAATTTTATCTTATCTCTTTTATTGCTGTTTTATGTGCACTTTGAGATTTGCATTCAAATATAAAGTGCGGTACAAATAAAAGTTATTATTATTATTCTATAAACTGGAATAAGTCAGAAGCCACGCCTCTCTCTAAAACATGTTTCCCATTCATGGTGGAAAAGTTTAACTTTAAATGTATGTGCAAGGGAATGAAATATTTAGGCATCAAATTGTCAGATGATATTGATGATATGGTTGGGCTAAATTTTAGTCCTTTATTAGCGACAACTAAAACCAATCTTGAAAAATGGGATAAGATAAAATTGTCTCTGAGGGGAAAGGTAACTATAATAAAAATGGCAGTTGTCCCACAGTTCAATTATATCATCATGATGCTGCCCCTCAAAATACCAGCTAGTGTATTTAGACAATTTGAAGATCTCACAAAACATTTTCTGTGCAGTGGGAAAAAACCTCGGATTAGGTTAAGTAAACTCTGTGCCTGTAGAGAGAATGGAGGGTTAGGTCTTCCGGATTTAAGACTGTATTATCTAGCTTTCGAAATGACTAAATTAGCCAAACATTGGCACAGGGCCGAGTTCTCCAATCCCTGGATCGCTGTCGAAGAACAGATAGTTTACCGCTTATGCCTATACAGAGACTAACCCAAAGAAATTGCAATATTACAAATCCAGTCATTTTGCACTCAAATGATGTCTGGACAAAAGCTCACAAAATTTTTAAATGTAGAAACACAACTCAGATATTCTTCACTGTGGTATAACAGTGAAATTTGTATTGGAGGAAAATCTGTGTATTGGGAGCAATGGTCATCTAAAGGCATAAACACTCTTGGTGGTCTATTTGAAGATGGTGTATTATTATCATATGATCAGTTGCAGCAGCAATATAATCTGATGGGTGGAGATCATTTTTGTAAATATTTACAAATTAGGAGCTGCCTTGGCTTGGTACCATGCAGTCTTGGTGATAAAGAAATTATAAATTTTATGAAGCTCCCACTGATAAAGCGTAGGGCCTCTCAATTCTATAAAGTTGCTAGTCTTGCCATTAGCAACAACACTAATAGTCTCAAAGGAAGCTGGCAAAAAGACTTGGGTCATGAATATCAACCCGATAAGTGGGAAAAATTGGTGGCAGAGTGTGGTAAATATGTGAGAGAGGCCAGGAGTAAAAAGTTTTGCACAGGTATTATTTTACTCCATCAAGATTGTTCAGAGTGAAACTGTCGGGGGATGATTTGTACTGGAAATGTAGAAGGGAAAGGGAACTTTTATTCATTGTATTTTGGAATGCTCACTCATCACACCTCTTTGGGAGAAGGTCATATATATTTTAAGTGGCTGGCTTGGTTTCGATATACCACTCCGTCCAGAGATTTGTCTACTGGGAGACAGAAGCTATCTTGTCTCAAAAAATATTTCACAGTGGTTTCTGTAAGCTTGATTACAACTTGTCGAATTATTTTGAGACACTGGAAGACTCTGATTGTACCCAGTATTCGAGAATGGCCAGTGTAATGATTGAAACAGTTTCACATGAATGTATGTTAACAAGGTTAGCTGAGGGTGGAAACGAAAGAGACAGCGTCTCATTCTGTGACAGGTTCTGGGACCATCTGAAAGTAGAAGAGCCACATGCCTAAAAACATTGTCCCCTAGATCAGACTATGTATTCTTATATTTTATTTTATATGTAATATATCTTTCTGTGAACACCGTGTACCATGACTGTGAAAAGATAATAAATACGAGTATTTGAATATAAAAAAATAAAATCATTCTAAAATGAAATATTGATCTTGTAGTTGTTGTGTTTTTATCAGCCTGAAGTCAAATGTCTTCCAAATGTCACCTGGCAACAGGCCCTCTGAGCATCACTGACTGTTTTTTGGTTGGTTTTTATTTCTGTATTTTATCATGGACACAGAAACTCTGACTTCAACTGCAGAACAGTTAATGTGACAAGCGTATTTGCTGACAATGAAAGGCCACGCCCTTACTGCTCGTCTTCTGTCACTTCTCTCTGGAAAGGTCTCCATTGTGTGACTTGTTTGGACGTGCCACGTGGATTAAAACGTCCACCAGTGCTTCAGAAAACAAGCCACATCACAGACTGATTGAAAGGAAGTGTGGGATGAGCTGCTTGGTCTTCTGCCACCACAACCTGGACCCAGATAAGGAGTAGAACATGAATGAATGAATCACAGACTGGAAGACAAAAGCAGAATGAGGAAACAAAAATGTGTGGACAAAAACAGAAATGGCCTCCAAAACTTTTTAGTGATTAAATTACAAAATCATCATGAGTTTAAAAAAAAGAACAGTTGGTAAATATGATGACTATGAACGCTTAAAGTGTTCAAAGACAAATGGTGCTGCTTCATCTGGATTTTATGCTCAATCAAATTCTAAAATCAGTGTTTCTCGTCCCACTTTTTGACATGTCTTATGTGTGTGTGATGGAGAGACATGATCCAGGATCCAAGTGTCTTGAGGACCTCAGGAGGTCTGAGGTGGATCTGCATGATGATTTGACACAAGTTTTACATTGGATACCCTTCCTGAAGCAATTCCACATTGTATGGAGAAATGGGCAGGAGTGGGGTTTGAACTGAGAAACTTCTGCACTGAAACCAAGCGCACAAACCACCCCTGATAGAGAGGAGCAGACAAGTCCTTTCATAAAAATAATGTATGAAATTACAATTTTCCAAAATCAAATCAAATCAAATCAATTTTATTTATATAGCGCCAAATCACAACAAACAGTTGCCACAAGGCGCTTTATATTGTAAGGCAAGGCCATACAATAATTACGGAAAAACCCCAACGGTCAAAACGACCCCCTGTGAGCAAGCACTTGGCAACAGTGGGAAGAAAAAACTCCCTTTTAACAGGAAGAAATCTCCAGCAGAACCAGGCTCAGGGAGGGGCAGTCTTCTGCTGGGACTGGTTGGGGCTGAGGGATGAGAACCAGGGAAAAAGACATGCTGTGGAGGGGAGCAGAGATCAATCACTAATGATTAAATGCAGAGTGGTGCATACAGAGCAAAAAGAGAAAGAAACACTCAGTGCATCATGGGAACCCCCCAGCAGTCTAAGTCTATAGCAGCATAACTAAGGGATGGTTCAGGGTCACCTGATCCAGCCCTAACTATAAGCTTTAGCAAAAAGGAAAGTTTTAAGCCTAATCTTAAAAGTAGAGAGGGTGTCTGTCTCCCTGATCTGAATTGGGAGCTGGTTCCAGAGGAGAGGAGCCTGAAAGCTGAAGGCTCTGCCTCCCATTCTACTCTTACAAACCCTGGGAACTACAAGTAAGCCTGCAGTCTGAGAGCGAAGCACTCTATTGGTGTGATATGGTACTATGAGGTCCCTAAGATAAGATGGGACCTGATTATTCAAAACCTTATAAGTAAGAAGAAGAATTTTAAATTCTATTCTGGAATTAACAGGGAGCCAATGAAGAGAAACCAATATGGGTGAAATATGCTCTCTCCTTCTAGTCCCCGTCAGTACTCTAGCTGCAGCATTTTGAATTAACTGAAGGCTTTTCAGGGAACTTTTAGGACAACCTGATGATAATGAATTACAGTAGTCCAGCCTAGAAGAAATAAATGCACGAATTAGCTTTTCAGCATCACTCTGAGACAAGACCTTTCTAATTTTAGAGATATTGCACAAATGCAAAAAAGCAGTCATGCATATTTGCTTAATATGCGCATTGAAGGACATATCCTGATCAAAATTGACTCCAAGATTTCTCACAGTATTACTAGAGGTCAGGGTAATGCCATCCAGAGTAAGGATCTGGTTAGACACCATGTTTCTAAGATTTGTGGGGCCAAGTACAATAACTTCAGTTTTATCTAAATTTAAAAGCAGGAAATTAGAGGTCATCCATGTCTTTATGTCTGAAAGACATTCCTGCAGTTTAACTAATTGGTGTGTGTCCTCTGGCTTCATGGATAGATAAAGCTGGGTATCATCTGCATAACAATGAAAATTTAAGCAATGCTTTCTAATAATACTGCCTAAGGGAAGCATGTGTTGTGTGTTGGGGGGTGTGGCTGAAGGTTTTGGTGTTTTTTTCTTTTCTTTGCTCCTCAGGTGGCATGGAAGCTGATTTGTCTGTGGAAAAAAGGTGCTGGCTGAAGAATCCTCACCCTCGTCAATATCATGTGAGGCACCTGGGACTGGTGCTCACGTGCAGCCCTAAAGACTTTCAGCTGTAGCAGATAATTGGATGGCGTTCTGCTTTTAAGGCATGTGTGAATCAAGCAGAACTGCCGGGAACTCGACCTTGTGATGTTCGTTTGTGAGATGCTGAGGACCGCACCTGGGTTTGACACATTAAGCCTGTGAAGCAGGGAAGGGTGAGGACACATGCTGTCAGCACACAGTAAAGGTAATTAACTGTTTGACTAATTGTAGATAGTAACTTGATGTTTTGCTACATAGTATACTTGAAATTGTGATGAGAATGGTGTGGCTTGCTTCTCACTGCTGTGGCGTGCAGGATAAGTGATCCTCCACTTATTGTGAGAAGCTGCTCATGTGCATAAAGATAAAAAGTACAGACCTTGATGTGTTGCTGATAGTGTGTGTCTTGTGAAAGAAATTGTTATAACTGCTAACTTACCTCACATCTTCTGTGCTTCACAGAGAGTCAGTTTGTCGTGTCCACCTGGGGGGTGTTTGTCTGATGGTAGTGAGTCCAGGAGCGCCGGACTTCTCTCCTTATGAACGGTGGAGAGCGTGCCAGCAGTCACTCCTCTTGAAGGACATTGGGTTGAGGTTTTTTGTATAATTTATTTAGGCACAGGTGAAAAATAAATTGTTTTTTGTTGTTGGAACCGCTTTCTGGTTATTTTAGTGCTGGGTCCTGTCTGACGCAGGTTCGCTCCTCAATCTGCGTCGACACATAACAGCATGTATAAAGTGAATAAAATTGGTCCTAGCACAGAACCTTGTGGAACTCCATAATTAACCTTAGTCTGTGAAGAAGACTCCCCATTTACATGAACAAATTGTAATCTATTAGATAAATATGATTCAAACCACCGCAGCGCAGTGCCTTTAATACCTATGGCATGCTCTGATCTCTGTAATAAAATTTTATGGTCAACAGTATCAAAAGCAGCACTGAGGTCTAACAGAACAAGCACAGAGATGAGTCCACTGTCTGAGGCCATAAGAAGATCATTTGTAACCTTCACTAATGCTGTTTCTGTACTATGATGAATTCTAAAACCTGACTGAAACTCTTCAAATAGACCATTCCTCTGCAGATGATCAGTTAGCTGTTTTACAACTACCCTTTCAAGAATTTTTGAGAGAAAAGGAAGGTTGGAGATTGGCCTATAATTAGCTAAGATAGCTGGGTCAAGTGATGGCTTTTTAAGTAATGGTTTAATTACTGCCACCTTAAAAGCCTGTGGTACATAGCCAACTAATAAAGATAGATTGATCATATTTAAGATCAAAGCATTAATTAATGGTAGGGCTTCCTTGAGCAGCCTGGTAGGAATGGGGTCTAATAGACATGTTGATGGTTTGGAGGAAGTAACTAATGAACATAACTCAGACAGAACAATCTGAGAGAAAGAGTCTAACCAAATACCGGCATCACTGAAAGCAGCCAAAGATAACGATACGTCTTTGGGATGGTTATGAGTAATTTTTTCAATAATAGTTAAAATTTTATTAGCAAAGAAAGTCATGAAGTCATTACTAGTTAAAGTTAAAGGAATACTCGGCTCAATAGAGCTCTGACTCTTTGTCAGCCTGGCTAAGTTTGTTGTGTGGGCCGCTGAAGAGGAGGTACTGCTGGCCCACCACCACCAGAGGGCGCCCTGCCTGGAGTGCGGGCTCCAGGCACCAGAGGGCGCCGCCGCCCCACAGGAGCAGCCTCGGTAACAGCTGTCACCCATCACCTGAGACAGCTGACGGCAATTATCACTGGGGTATATCAGCAGGACGGCATCTCCACCTCATCGCCGAGATATCGTTTCTACCAGAGAGGTAACGTATCAAAGCTACGGGGTGTATCTTTTTGGATTTGTGCTTAGTTTGTGGATTACTGTTCCAACGAGAGGTGGAGGTAACTTCCCTGCTGTTCGGAGTCCTGGGTGCAAACGCGCCCCCATCTAACTGTCCTTTGTTCCTCGCCAGCAGTACCAGGTCCGACACGCGGAGGCAGTGGCCACCTGGGAGTTCGGGACTTGGCGGCTCCAGTATTCCCGGGGTCCTGTGGCGGAGGAAGCCGTGTGGTTCCGGTCTTACCTTGGAGAGGCGTCTCCTATCTTCGAGCCTGCCCACACGACACTTTTGTGAATTGACTGTTGTCCATTGCTGTGATTGGTTGTATTCGTTGTGCACATTCACAACAGTAAAGCTTGTTATTTTGACTTACTCCATTGTCCGTTCATTTGCGCCCCCTGTTGTGGGTCCGTGTTCCTACACTTTCCCAACAAAGTTGTTCTTATTTTCTTCAATTAGTGATGAGTAGTAAGATGTTCTAGCTTTCTAGATGCCATTTCCTCTCCAACTTACGGGTTATCTCCTTTAAGCTGCGAGTTTGTGAGTTATACCACGGAGTCAGGCACTTCTGATTTAAAGCTCTCTTTTTCAGAGGAGCTACAGCATCCAAAGTTGTCTTCAATGAGGATGTAAAACTATTGACGAGATACTCTATCTCACTTACAGAGTTTAGGTAGCTACTCTGCACTGTGTTGGTATATGGCATTAGAGAACATAAAGAAGGAATCATATCCTTAAACCTAGTTACAGCGCTTTCTAGTGTAATGAAACTTATTCCCCACTGCTGGGTAGTCCATCAGAGTAAATGTAAATGTTATTAAGAAATGATCAGACAGAAGGGAGTTTTCAGGGAATACTGTTAAGTCTTCAATTTCCATACCATAAGTCAGAACAAGATCTAAGATATTTGAGCAAAGCCAATTGAGTCTAATAATAGATTAAATGCAGTGATGAGGCTGTCATTCTCAGCATCTGTGTGGATGTTAAAATCGCCCACTATAATTATCTTATCTGAGCTAAGCACTAAGTCAGACAAAAGGTCTGAAAATTCACAGAGAAACTCACAGTAACGACCAGGTGGACGATAGATAATAATAAATAAAACTGGTTTTTGGGACTTCCAATTTGGATGGACAAGACTAAAGAGTCAAGCTTTCAAATGAATTAAAGCTCTGTCTGGGTCTTTGATTAATTAATAAGCTGGAATGGAAGATTGCTGCTAATCCTCCCCCTCGGCCCGTGCTACGAGCATTCTGGCAGTTAGTGTGACTCGGGGGTGTTGACTCATTTAAACTAACATATTCATCCTGCTGTAACCAGGTTTCTGTAAGGCAGAATAAATCAATATGTTGATCAATTATTATATCATTTACTAACAGGGACTTAGAAGAGAGAGACCTAATGTTTAATAGACCACATTTAACTGTTTTAGTCTGTGGTGCAGTTGAAGGTGCTATATTATTTTTTCTTTTTGAATTTTTATGCTTAAATAGATTTTTGCTGGTTATTGGTGGTCTGGGAGCAGGCACCGTCTCTACGGGGATGGGGTAATGAGGGGATGGCAGGGGGAGAGAAGCTGCAGAGAGGTGTGTAAGACTACAACTCTGCTTCCTGGTCCCAACCCTGGATAGTCACGGTTTGGAGGATTTAAGAAAATTGGCCAAAGGAGTCAAACAGTTTCAGCACCATGGACAGAGACACTGGAGCTTAAGTCAGTTTTGTGGTTTATCAGTATTTATTAATTAATTTTACAAACTGCTAGTAAAAATACATTTAAAAAAAGTTTGAAATTAATAAAAGGATAAATGAAAAACAAATGGGTAAAAGGAAACCAGGAAGGATGTGATGGACAGAACATGAGGCAGCTTTGGGTGGCTCCTCTGTGACCTGCTTCCTGATGTTCAAACCTGTCACTTCAGCACGAAGCCCTGCTGCAGCCTTGCACATAGGCACTTCAACAGCAATCACTGAAGGCTGCGATGATGATTTGCAGCATGATTCCCAACAGATCTTGTATCATGTTTCAAAAATAATCATTTGGTAACAAATGATTTTTCAGACAAGTGCCTGCTGGCCAAATCTACAACCATGGGACTCGGCTGTGCTCAGCCCGAACAAACAACCCGGTGTCCTGTGGCCTCGCCACCCACATGGAGTCTATAGAGGGTCTGGTGCGCTGCTTTTCTGGCGTGGACACAGACAAAGGCCCACACAAACTGACACTTGATGATGGAACTTAACTCTTGGACCATGGAATTTCACCTCTGGTGGGGAAGGAGCCTGAGCTTGTGCAAGAGGTTGAGAGATACCAACTCAAAATAGTTGGGCTCACCTCCACACACACAACAGGCTGTGGAACCAAACTGCTGGAGAAGGACTGCACTCTGTTTTTCCAGAGTTTTCCAGGGTCCACATTTCGTAAAGGCATCAATACACTCACTGGCCACTTTATTAGGTACACCTGTTCAATTGCTTGTTAACACAGTCACATGGCAACAAGTCAATGCATTTAGACATCTAGGTGTGGTGAAGACAACTCGTTGAAGTTGAAACTGAGCATCAGAATGGGGGAAGAAAGAGGATTTAAGTGACTTTGACGTGGCGTGGTTGTTGGTGCCAGACAGGCTGGTCTGACTATTTCAGAAACTGTTGATCTACTGGGATTTTCACACACAACCATCTCTAGGGTTTACAGAGAATGGTCTGAAAAAGAGAAGATATCCAGTGGCAGTTGTTTGGACGAAAATCTCTCGTTGATGTCAGAGGTCAGAGGAGAATGGACAGACTGGTTGAATGGACGACTGTGTGATGTTGTCATCTCAATATGGACCAACATCTGTGAGGGCCCCTTCACACAAATAAGTACAAATCAGGGCGAATCACTGTGGAACAGCTCATATGAGTGAACCACGAAAACATTGGGCAGGTGTGAACGATGCCGCTGTGACAGTTTCGGGCACGCTCGTGCACAAAACCGTCACAGCGGGAACATAGAATGAGCAGCTGGAGCATATGTAACCACATCGCGCAGCTGCTGTGAAAAAAAAAAAGAAATATACGCCACCCACAGGATTCAAACCTGCAATTTACAAAAGCTCAGATTACCAGCCAGAAACTTTGCCACTGCATTACCATTGATAGCTTGTAAAAGGTGCTGAAAAATGCCTGAAATCAACAAGGACATGGACCAGGTTCCCTGTGTGCGGTCGCTGCAGCCCAGCGTAAAGGCGAAAGATGTTTTTTGCATTTCCATGTGAGGACAGCAGGCAGAGACACACGCCTCACGGAGGAATGTTGTAAGTTCATGTCCTCCAAAACTTGGTATGTATTCTCCAGACCAGAGATCTCTACAGCAGCGGCTGTGGGTGGACACGTCCCCCCTGTCCATTCAGCACCCAGAAGAAAGTGTCACTCTGTGTCATGTGGTCATTCATTTTCATTATTTGTTATGTAATTGCATATGTAGGTATTGTCACCTGTCCGGGTGGTGTTTTCTGTGTTTTTAATCTGTGCACTGAGCCGTCATCCAGCTGTCAGTGTGCTGTGATCAGCTGACAGGCACCTCCCTGTGCTGTGTGCGCTCAGACCTGGCTGTCCGGCTCCCAAGTGATCAGAGCTGTACATACAAATAGTTTTCTCCAGTCACTGACTGGAGAAGGCCAATGGAATGGACACGTTTCACAAGACTGTGGCAGATAGATGGTTATTTTAGTGAGGTGGGGATAAACCAGTTGCCTGCCTGGGCGGTTTCCATCAGGGACCTAAGGCGGCTCTGTGGTGTAATGGATGCTGGCACCAACACATGCTGCTTGACTTGACTTGAATATACTGTTTGTGTTTATTAATCATTGATGTAAATGAAGTCCAAGACATAGTCAGTTAGTTGGACGTGTTCATGTATCCATCCGTTGACCTGTCTCAACCAAACTGCCTATAAAGACTGATGATATTTACAATAAATTGCCCCAGTTTTTAAATTTTTTTTTGAATGTTTTTGGGTCTATTGCATTTTCCTTATTCTTCCTTATTTCCTTATACTTTTTTTCTGATTTGGGGTGATATGTCAAGTAACTGCTCTTGCAGTTGGTTGCATAAATATTAATTCCTTCAATACAAATCACAGAATATATAATTACTTGGCGGTGATATGGCTTACATGAAAATTCAGTAAGTTATATCTTCTATTATACACATGACTTACCACGGTGGGTTAGTGGTTAGCAATGTTGCTTCACAGCAAGAAGGCCATGGGTTCAATTCCCACCTGTGGCCTTTCTGTGTGGAGTTTGCATGTTCTCCCTGTGTTTGCATGGGTTTCCGGTTTCATTTGACATTTAAAGACATGCAGGATAGGTGAATTGGAAACTTCATAACTGTCCAGGTCTCCCTTGTAAAAGAGATCTCAATCTCAATGGGACTAACCTTGGTTAAATAAAATAAACGAATATTTAACAAGAGATTTTATATTATATCCAGGCCAGTAAACAACTCAGATGTGATCCCTATTTGTTAGTATCAAGTTATGGAATTTATTTTGATTAGTTTACCAACCAACCTCAAGATCCACGCTTAATGTAAAAAGACCCACCCCTGTTAAAAAAAAAGTCTGGTTACGTCCCTGTCAGAGAGATGGAGCCTGCAGCCTGGGCATGAACGCAGCGCGTGCTGGTCACGTGACCCTTCATCTTCCACCTTGAGGGCGACGCTTCTTCGTTTTTAAGCGCGTCGGACGTCGACGATGGATTCAGGCCTGTTTTCCAACGCTGTTATTTGCAAGTATTGTGGAAATGCCTTCACTTTGCCCGGTAGGATGCGAACGTCTCTTTTTTCCCCTCAATTAAATGTGGACTTTTGTGGTAAACTTCGTTCTCACGGTGTGGTTGAGCAAAGTTCCTCGGCACGTCGTTAGCATCTGCTAACATGTCACTTTCAGACATTTTAGTTTTGTTATATTTAATCTAGTAATGACGTGTTGAATGTGATTGATGACAAGAACGACTACATCGTTATTTTTTATACTTTTAAACCTGTGTGTGTGTGTGTGTGTGTGTGTGTGTGTGTGTGTGTGTGTGTGCGCGCGCGCGCTCGCTCCCTCGCTCGTTTTTTTTTGGGCACGTGCAGTCTGGTTGTAACAACTGCTTCTGTCAACTTTTATATTTACTTTTTATTTGTTTGAAGGAAAACTGATTTCGTTTGGTCACAGGTTCAACATAAAGAGAGCTGAGCCCTATTTTATTTATTTTTATTCAATAGAATCATCGTAACATATGTCAAGTTGACACAGCAGGATAGATATTAAGGTTTTTCAGGGATATTAAGCATTTTGTTCAACCTATCACTTGTTCAGACAAGATAAACACTAACTTGTCCCATATGAAAATTTCTCTCAGGATGTCAAAACCCTCCTGAAAACAGATCAAAACCCCCATTTTATCTATTTTTAGGGATGCATAATGTTAGATTTTTGCCCATATTTCATTTGCTACAGAAGTGCATTGCATTCACTGGATAAAAAAACCACATTGTCTCATAATTATCTCGATCTAAGTAAGTAAGTAAGTAAGCTTTATTTATAAAGCGCCTTTCACAGACCAGGGTCACAAAGCGCTGCACATGGCATACAAAAATAATCTAAAAATAACATACGAAAACAATAAAATACAATATTAGGCTAGATCTCGTAATTATGTGATGTTTTCTTGTAATTACAAGATCCTGAATTCGTAATTATGAGATCAGCAAAAATGCCACATTGACCACTGCTTCGCTCAGAACCACATACTGCACATCCATGAAGAAAACATCTTAGCCTAATGCAATTCCATTGCTTCCCATCAATCAGTAAAGACAAGTGTGAGAATTCCAGAGTCATAATTGAAAATCAGCCGATTTGTAACCGCCAACGGTGCCTTAAAGTGTTCCTCGAATGAAATTCCTCCAGGGAGGGGCACAGGACACCCAGACTGAAAAGCGCCCTGATCGGTGCAGCTGTGTGAGTGAAAACTGGAAGTCTGGAGGGGGTGAGATGCGGGCTGGGGTTAAGCGATGATAGAACACTGTGATCGTAGACACAAAGTGGCACAGAGCACCCAGACTGAAAAGCGCCCAGCCAGGAGTGTGCCCACCTAAGTCATAATCTTAATCACAGATTATTTTTTTTTTTTTACATTTTGCGAAAAGGGTGTTTTGTGTGTCAACTTTAGATATTAATAACTCACCCGCTATACGCCTCACAGATGTGAAACTGCTCATTTAGTTCTAACATTTGGTGTAGAGTTGGAAAATTTAATCAGTTTTGAGCTATCTAGTGTGATCATCTTTTCATGAAGGCCTGCAGATGGTAGCAAGCCCAAAATTAGGCATATTGTTCATATTTAGATTGCTCAAAAATCAAAGAAATACACGAGCTATAACAGTCACATCGTGATTTATGTGTTACAGCAAATCTGTACAGTCAAATCATAAATCAGGTTGTTTGGAGCAAAATCTATAGTTGTTACAAGTACAGCGATCCCCCTCATTAGTGGCCCCTCTCAAGACAGGCCACCCCTTAAGCCTCGCACTCACTTTCTTTTTTTTAAGTTACCATGTCTGTGAAGGGTTGTGTGTTGCCCAAAAAATTGAAACACTCAGTGCGAGTCTGAGCAAAACACAGAAGAAAGAGTGGACTTCCGCTGAGAGGATGTGGCCGGGGTCGGAGCTGTGACTTGCCTCCTGTGAGGGGAGTGCAGAGCCACTCACACCAGACAGAGAGAGACAGCAGCTCGCCGCCGAGCGAACAGCAAACTTCAACTGTGGGTCCCTGGTAGGGCAGTCACAATTATTACAATATTCACCAATCGCAATTATTTTTCATATTCGCGATTACCATGAATTATTTATTTTATCCAGAAAGCATAAAATGACTCAGAATCTGACATTGTGCTGCAGCCTCGCTCACTCTGTTTCGCTCTCATCTTAAGGCAGGACAATAACATGGAGGGTGAGGAGCGAGCCGTCCTGCTGTTTGGATAAGACGGCCGATTAAAACAGTGGCCGTCTTCTTCAAAGCCGTCTAAAATGCAGAGTTTACCGAAGGAGGTGTGTGTGTGTGTGTGCGCGCGCGCGTGTTGTGCGTGCGTGGAGTCAACAGACTGCGAGGGAGGGGGTGGGGGAGGGAGATTCCTGAATGGAGGCACGACACGTTACAGTCTGAGAAACATCAGTGCACACAGCGAGCGCGGAGCAGAGAGAGGATTTTAACCTGAGTGAACATGTTAAAAAAACAAAAACAAAACGTGGAGCTGCTTTTACTTCTCTCTGAACGTTCTCGTGATTCTGCCGTTACCGTCCTGTTCACACCATGTGCGTGTCGAATACTGAATTTATGAGATCAAGAGATGAAATAAACGGTCACATATCTTTAAAAACATATTTAAAAAATGAGAATATATGAATGAACGTGGAGAAGCTGTGGTGATGTTCAGAGGTACAGATCACAAAAAGCAGGTGAGAACTCTGAACGTTAACAGCTGTTATTTTCCAAATTTATTTGTTCAATCTTGAACTTAATGTAGTGTTTAAGCACAAAACGTGACTGATAGGAGAAACAATTTCAGAAATGCAACAGAAACGACCACAAATCAGAAAAAGTTGGGACTGTATGTAAAATGAAGATAAAAATAAAAATGTTGCACTATTCCCAGTTTCTCCACTCACAGAAGCCAAACGTTCTTCCAGAGTTGTGTAATTATACTTGTATAGTTATTTCAGATGATCAGCGTGGACTCTCTATCTCTTAAAAGGCTTTATTTTACTCTGTGTGTCGCGTTGGAAAGCTGTAGCTGTTGGTGCTAAATTGATAGCGCTAACACATCTTATGCGCACGCTCTCGTCTTCTGTTTTTTCTGGGGACGTTACAGTGCCACACACAGGCCTGGAATATTTACTACAATGTTAAACGGAGCTTTGAGGCACAGAATTTGCCTCAAACATTTTTTGTAATCAAATTATTCTAATTACTTGACTAATCTAGCCCCATTGTGAGATTACTCCAGTAAACAAAAGAACAAAGAAAAATGGCTCCCATTGGCAAAACGTCCGCATGAATGACTTCCGATCAGTGGTGCTCACTTAACACCTGATGGAGACGTTGGAGCAGCTCTTCCTCAACTTCCTCAAACCCCAGGAGCAACATGCCAAGGACTGTCTACAATTTCCATATCGGGCAGGTGTTGGTGTGGAGGATGCTATCCTCTACCTGCTACACAGAGTCCACTCGCACCTGGATAAGGGAAACAGCACATTGAGGATTCTCTTCCTGGGCTTCTTGAGTGCTTTCAACACCATCCAGCCCCTTGTGCTCCAGGACAAAGTGAACAGGATGCAAGTGGTCCCCTGCCTGGTCACTTGGATCTCCAGCTACCTCACCAACAGGCCGCAGTATGTCAGGCTGAGGGACACAACGTCTGGCACTGTGATCAGCAGCACCAGAGCACTCCAGGGCACAGTGTTGGCCCATCTTCTCTTCATCCTCTACACTTCTGACCTCTGCTACAACTCTGAGCTGTGTCACATCCAGAAGTTTGCAGAAGACACGGCCATTGTTAGATGCAGGGATGACGGAGGAGTACAGGAACCTAGTGAAGGGCTTTGCTGCCTGCTACCGCACAAACCATCTACAGCTCAACACCTTGGAAACAAAGGAGCTGGTCATTGACTTTGGGAAGTCCAGACAAAGACCGCGACCAGTTCGGATTGAGGGAGCTGAGGTGGAGGCTGTAGATTCCTACAAGTACCTTGAGCTATGGGTAGACAGCAAACTGGACTGGACACCCCACACCAACCACTTGTACAGGAAGGGACAGGGCAGACTGTACTTTCTGAGGAGGTTGCGGTCTTTTAACATCTTCAAGAAACTCCTGTGGATGTTCTACCAGCGTCCTCTTTTACACCATGGTGTGCTGGGGGGATGACACATCCAAGAAGGACACATCCAGGTTGGACAAACTGATCAGGCGGGCTGGCATGAAGCTGGACTCTGTTGACGGTGGCAGAGAAGAGAACACTGGACAAACTGCTGGACATTGTGGACGATGCCAGTCACCTTCTGCACACTGCCATCAGCAACCAGAGAAGCCTCTTCAGCCACAGACTGCTCCTTCCCAAGTGTAGGACCAACAGACTGAAAACCCCCTTTGTCCCTCAGGCCATCAGACTATGTAACTCCTCACTCAGGGGGAGGAGGAGTAACAGGAAGACAGAAGTCGGGAATGAGTGGAACAGTAGTAGCCAGTAAACCAGTATTGATCAGTAAATCTGGTATTTATATTTTCAAATATATTTATTTATTTATTTATTTTTAACTTTCACTTTTGGTACTGTGTGCTGCTGGAACCTCAATTTCTCTGAGGGAGTCTTCCCAAGGAATCAGTAAAATTCTATCTCATCTAAAATGTATGTATATTATGGCTTTATTTTGTCATGAAATGTGCTTTTTCTCAAAAATGTGACCCTGTAGAGAAAAACAAAGGGAACCCTTATTCTTCTGAGGCATATAACGGCAGCTGGCATCCTTATTGTAGCAGTACTAAATCCTCTGAGTCCAGTCTCTGGCCTCCATCGGTCATGACTGACCATGGGTAAATATATCCTCTGTTTTTTTGTTGTTGTTGTTTTTTACAAACTGACTGCTCAACTTGAGCAGTGCCTCTTGTGGGTGTACAGGCTGATGCAAGAGTGGGAGTCACAATCACATAGGTCACGTGTGTGTTGAGTCTGGTCTGTTGGCTGTCATTTCCTTTCTGCAAGCTCGCTTCTCTGCTGCCACAGCAGACAACTTCTCTTCACCTGTCTGCAGCTGCCTATAGAGTGTGCCTCTCCATCTGGTATGGTCAGCTGCGAGGTCCTCCCAGGCATTTGTGTTGATGTCTAGCGCCTTCATGTCTCTTTTGCACACATCCTTGTACCTCAGCTGAGGGTGGGCAATGCTTCTCTGACCCATGGCAAGCTCTCCGTAGAGGATGTGTTTTGGAATTCGGTCATTTTCCATACGGCGAACATAACCTAGCCATTGCAGCCGACATCTCAGCAGGGTGTATATCGTGGGAAGGCCAGCGCAAGATAGGACGTCAGTGTTGGTCAACTTGTCTTGCCAGGAGATGCCGAGTATTCGTCGGAGGGTTCTGAGATGAATGGAGTTGAGCCTTTTCTCCTGGCAGGCTTACGTGGTCCATGTCTCACTGCTGTAAAGCAAGGTGCTGAGGACGCAGGGATTGTCCACAGCTGTCTTCATCTTCACGGTCAACCTGGGGTTTGTCTACATTCTTGATGTGAGGAGAGCAAGTGTCGTGGCTGCTTTCCCGATCCTCTTGTCAATCTCAGCATCAAGGGAGAGGTTATTGGTGATGGTGGATCCAAGGTACATGACTGGTGAACAACATTGAGCTCATAGTGATTGATGGTGGTGCAGGTGTGTCTTAGCTCAAGACGTTGTTCTTCTTCAGACTGATGGTTAGTGCGAAGTCCTTGCAGGCCAGCAGAAGTGGTCCATCAGCAGCTGCAGTTCCCGTTGGGTGTGTGTTACCATCGCGGCATCATCAGCAAACAGCATATCTCTGATGAGGACTTCATGAACCTTTGTCCTCACTTTTAGGCAGGCAAGATTATAGAATCTGCCATCTGATCTGGTCTGCAGGTATATTCCCTCTTGTGCTGTGCCAAATGCGTGCCTCAAGAGGAGCGTGAAGAAGATCTCAGAGTTCTGGTGAGCGCGCAGCCTTGTTTGACCCCACTGCGTATGCTGAAGAGCTGGGAGAGATTGCCGTTGAACTGCACAGTCCCCTTCATGTTGGAATGGAAGGACTCGATTAAGCTATGTGCAGTCTTTCTGAGAGCCTTGAAAAAGACCTTCTCTGCTGACAAGGTCGAAGGCCTCAGTGAAGTTGATGAATGCAACATACAGGGACATCCACTGCTCTCTACACTAATCTTGGAGTTGTCTATCGTGGATCTTTCAGCTCGAAAGCCACACTGTGATTCTGGGTAGACGTGCTCATTCAGCCTCTGCAGTCAGATCAGGAGGACCTGAGTGTAGAATTTACCTATGATGCTAAGTAGGAAGATGCCTTTGTAGTTGTTACAGTCACTCCTCTCACCCTTGTTTTTGTATATGGTAACAATCTTGGCATCTCATGTCCTGTGGCACAGTTCCCTCTCTCCATCACTGGCAGAGGACCTTGTGCAGAGGCTGCAGTAGAGTAGTCTTGCAGTGCTTGATGAGGTCTGGGTCCTGTTGTAGATGATTTCTTGGACTGATGTGAGAAGTCTTTCCTACAGATGAATGTATTGAAGACTAAAGATATGGTCATTGACTTTAGGAAGGGTGCCCACAAACATGGAGCAACTCTCCTAAAAGGTCAGGCTGTAGAAACTGTGAGCACCTATAAATATCTGGGTACTGTCATTGGTGACAAACTCACCTTTGAGTCTAATTGTGAAGTGGTGTGTAAAAGAGGATACCAGCGCTTGTTCTGTCTTAGAAAACGGGCATCCTTTCACATTGACAAATCACTGTTAACTATGTTTTATCGTTGTTATATTGAATCTGTTTTATCTTTCTGTCTGGTGTCATGGTTTGGAAATTTGTCAGTTAAAAACAAAAACAGTCTGAATCAGATTGTAAAATGGGCAAGCAAAATCATTGGAGGAGAGTCTCAGCTGTATCCAGCCTCTCTGTACATGAGGCAGGTCCAGAGATTGGCTGAGGCAGTTCTAAAGGACGCCTCACATCCTCTTTTTGATCAGTTTGAACTGCTCCCTTCAGGACGGAGGTATAAAGCTCCTTCCTGCAGAACTAAACGCTACAGGAGCACTTTTATTCCTGCTGCTATTAGTGCTCTTAACAGATGACTTTGAATGTATATTTAATTAATTTATTTGCTACTTTGCATAGAGATGGCAGGCACATTGTGACTTTCTTTAGGTGCCATGCTATTGGCCTATACTTGCATTGCTCATTGTATTTTTATTATATTTATTGTATTTTTTATCGGTATTTATGTGTTTATGTGATTGTTATGAATGTAGTGACTCACTGCCAAACCAAATTTTAACTTTTGGTACAAATAAAGTAACTTTGAGCTCATCCATGGTTGGCTCTGCATCGAGCTCTACCATGACTGGCATGTACTCAATGGCATCCAGGGCTGAGGGAACCACTGTGTTTTCTCTGGAGTAGAGGTCTGAGTAGTGTTCCATCTGCTGGAATTGGTCAGTGATGATTTCCCCAGTGGCAGATCTAAGGGGAGCCGCCTTGCTCTACATTGGTCCCAGTGCCTTCTTGATGCCATCGTGCATCCCCCTGATGTTGGCCGTTGCAGCAGCTGTCTGGATCTTCTCACTGAGCTCTGTCCAGTACTCGTTGGCACAGCGCCTGGCAGTGTGCTGGACCGTGCTCCTGGCAGCCCTGAGCGTCTGCAGATTCCTCTGAGGGTGACCCCTTGTACTCTGTGAGTGCAGCGCGCTTGGCATCAATAACGGAGGCCATCACTGATGCCTTGGCCTCAAACCAGTCATGTGGCTTTGAGGTTTTCTTCCCAAAGGTAGCCAGGGCGGTGCGGTGGATGGTATCTCAGAGTTTCCCACCTCTCTGTGGCAGTGTCTCTGGGCTGTGATGCATCGTGCTCCTTTGCAAATTGATCTACAAGATCTGGCTGGGTCATCTTACTGGTTCCAATGTGTGGGATTGCCCGTTACTTTGGATGGTGGAACTTCTTGGGTTGCAGCCTGATCTTGCAGCATTACCAGGCAGTGTTGTGTATCACAGTCCGTGCTGTGATAAGAGTGTGTGAAGTTGGCCCGCCAAACCAGGATCAAATCTAGCTGGTGCCAGTGGTTTGAGCGCAGGTGCCTCAAGGTGCCTTGAGGCTTTGTCTTAAAGACTTTGTGATGCACAGGTTGTGAAAGGCACAGAACTCGAGCAGTCGCTATTCATTCTTGTTCGACTTTCCATCTCCAAACAGACCAAAGCAAGAGGGCCATGATTCGATGTCTGCATTCACTCTAGCATTGAAGTCGCCTAGGAGAACAAGTTGTTCAGTACTGGGGATATTCCTGATGATAGATGCGAGGTTCTCATAGAATTCATCCTTGGCATCCGGAAGTGGTGGACAGCGTCGGGCCATACACACTGACAAGGGTGACGGGGTCTTCATTGGTCTTAAAACGGAGAGTTAGGAGTCGCTCAGATTAGCCCCTGCTTGGTTCTACCATATTCAGCAGGTTGTTCTTTACCGCAAATCCTACTCCATGCTCTCTGGGCTCATTAGAGCTGTTCCTTTGCCAGAAAAATGTGTCGTCCCTCTCCCTCAGTGTGCCTGCATCGGCTAGTCATGTTTCCTGCAGGGTGGCGATGTTGACATTCAGTCTCATGAGCTCGTCAATGGACCAAAATCATATTTTTTGCCAGTAGTGCTACTAAAATTTTGAAGGTTATTTTTTTTATCTTCGCCACGCCCATTCACAAGCAAAGTAAGCTCACCATCTTATGCATTCATTTGCCATATGCTTATGCGGCAATGGCCTGGATCAGTAAGTGGATCCGTCTTGCCCCTCCGGTATCCAGTATGTGAATTGCATCAATATCTGATCCTGATATAGATATCGGATCGGGCCCATCTCTAACTACAAGACAAAAACTATGCATTATCTCTCAACGATCGTCAGTAGGAGTCTCTTTTTGCAGCACCCCTGCTTTAATCTCAAACTTTTTTTTTTTCATTTGTAAAGGTTTTTTTATTTGAACTGGATGTGGACCTGGTGCTGCACCATCAGACCAGTGTTGATGCTGAAGGCTGCATCTTCCCCCATTCATTGGTGCTTGTTTGTTTAAATGGATGTTATGTTTGTTGTTTTTCTCCAGAAGAAGAAGTTGAAGGCAACCTCCCCCGTCTACTTCTGTGTGGCCACATCTACTGCACATCATGCCTGTGCACTATTGAGTGTGACCGTATCATTCGATGTCCGGAGTGTGAGGTAGGTTTCAATGAGTTACGTGGTGTACTAGCCAGTTGTGCTTTTTTGTAGTAAAACTCGCCGGGACTGTACGAAGTGGTTTTATAGTAGTTATACCTTGCTCTGCTCCTTGAGGGATTTGTTATTTTATTGCATCGATATGTGGGCTTTATAAATGTGTTGATGAAATTGTTTGGATGATACAGGCTGTAGTGTTTCCATGAGTATTTTTCTTTCCCATCTGTTTGTCTTTGTCTCCAAACCATCTGACCTGTGTTGTCTCTGTAATATGTTCATTCCTAATTCTGTCCATCCTCACCTCTCCCAACATCTTCAGCTCTGCCACTTCCAGCTCTCTGTCCTGTCTTTTTGTTAGCGCCACTGTCTCTAAGAGGTGGGTTGGCCATGTCGTACCGGCTAACAAGCTGCTCTCATGGTAAATCCTCTGGTTTTTCATTGCCAACAACTCGTCAATCTTGTTAGACAGCGAGTTCACATTTCCCATTATCACAGAGGGAATTGATGGTTTGTAGTGCCTCTGGTTGTCTGTTAGCCTATCCTTTAGCTTAGCCCCAGCCTTGCATCCTCTGTGTCTTCTCCTAAGCTCTGCCTGGATGGGGTGTCGTGGTTCAGCTTGTGCCCTTATTCTCAGAGCTAGTAGCTCCTCTCTTGAATAAGTGGAAAAAGCTGGCTCCTGATAGCATTGAAAAGTTTAAAATGTCAATCAATCAATCAATCAATTTTTTTTATATAGCGCCAAATCACAACAAACAGTTGCCCCAAGGCGCTTTATATTGTAAGGCAAGGCCATACAATAATTATGTAAAACCCCAACGGTCAAAACGACCCCCTGTGAGCAAGCACTTGGCTACAGTGGGAAGGAAAAACTCCCTTTTAACAGGAAGAAACCTCCAGCAGAACCAGGCTCAGGGAGGGGCAGTCTTCTGCTGGGACTGGTTGGGGCTGAGGGAGAGAACCAGGAAAAAGACATGCTGTGGAGGGGAGCAGAGATCGATCACTAATGATTAAATGCAGAGTGGTGCATACAGAGCAAAAAGAAAAAGAAACAGTGCATCATGGGAACCCCCCAGCAGTCTACGTCTATAGCAGCATAACTAAGGGATGGTTCAGGGTCACCTGATCCAGCCCTAACTATAAGCTTTAGCAAAAAGGAAAGTTTTAAGCCTAATCTTAAAAGTAGAGAGGGTGTCTGTCTCCCTGATCTGAATTGGGAGCTGGTTCCACAGGAGAGGAGCCTGAAAGCTGAAGGCTCTGCCTCCCATTCTACTCTTACAAACCCTAGGAACTACAAGTAAGCCTGCAGTCTGAGAGCGAAGCGCTCTATTGGGGTAATATGGTACTACGAGGTCCCTAAGATAAGATGGGACCTGATTATTCAAAACCTTATAAGTAAGAAGAAGAATTTTAAATTCTATTCTAGAATTAACAGGAAGCCAATGAAGAGAGGCCAATATGGGTGAGATATGCTCTCTCCTTCTAGTCCCCGTCAGTACTCTAGCTGCAGCATTTTGAATTAACTGAAGGCTTTTTAGGGAACTTTTAGGACAACCTGATAATAATGAATTACAATAGTCCAGCCTAGAGGAAATAAATGCATGAATTAGTTTTTCAGCATCACTCTGAGACAAGACCTTTCTGATTTTAGAGATATTGCGTAAATGCAAAAAAGCAGTCCTACATATTTGTTTAATATGCACTTTGAATGACATATCCTGATCAAAAATGACTCCAAGATTTCTCACAGTATTACTAGAGGTCAGGGTAATGCCATCCAGAGTAAGGATCTGGTTAGACACCATGTTTCTAAGATTTGTGGGGCCAAGTACAATAACTTCAGTTTTATCTGAGTTTAAAAGCAGGAAATTAGAGGTCATCCATGTCTTTATGTCTGTAAGACAATCCTGCAGTTTAGCTAATTGGTGTGTGTCCTCTGGCTTCATGGATAGATAAAGCTGGGTATCATCTGCGTAACAATGAAAATTTAAGCAATACCGTCTAATAATACTGCCTAAGGGAAGCATGTATAAAGTGAATAAAATTGGTCCTAGCACAGAACCTTGTGGAACTCCATAATTAACTTTAGTCTGTGAGAAGATTCCCCATTTACATGAACAAATTGTAATCTATTAGACAAATATGATTCAAACCACCGCAGCGCAGTGCCTTTAATACCTATGGCATGCTCTAATCTCTGTAATAAAATTTTATGGTCAACAGTATCAAAAGCAGCACTGAGATCTAACAGAACAAGCACAGAGATGAGTCCACTGTCCGAGGCCATAAGAAGATCATTTGTAACCTTCACTAATGCTGTTTCTGTACTATGATGAATTCTAAAACCTGACTGAAACTCTTCAAATAGACCATTCCTCTGCAGATGATCAGTTAGCTGTTTTACAACTACCCTTTCAAGAATTTTTGAGAGAAAAGGAAGGTTGGAGATTGGCCTATAATTAGCTAAGATAGCTGGGTCAAGTGATGGCTTTTTAAGTAATGGTTTAATTACTGCCACCTTAAAAGCCTGTGGTACATAGCCAACTAACAAAGATAGATTGATCATATTTAAGATCGAAGCATTAAATAATGGTAGGGCTTCCTTGAGCAGCCTGGTAGGAATGGGGTCTAATAAACATGTTGATGGTTTGGATGAAGTAACTAATGAGAATAACTCAGACAGAACAATCGGAGAGAAAGAGTCTAACCAAATACCGGCATCACTGAAAGCAGCCAAAGATAACGATACGTCTTTGGGATGGTTATGAGTAATTTTTTCTCTAATAGTTAAAATTTTGTTAGCAAAGAAAGTCATGAAGTCATTACTAGTTAAAGTTAATGGAATACTCAGCTCAATAGAGCTCTGACTCTTTGTCAGCCTGGCTACAGTGCTGAAAAGAAACCTGGGGTTGTTCTTATTTTCTTCAATTAGTGATGAGTAGAAAGATGTCCTAGCTTTACGAAGGGCTTTTTTATAGAGCAACAGACTCTTTTTCCAGGCTAAGTGAAGATCTTCTAAATTAGTGAGACGCCATTTCCTCTCCAACTTACGGGTTATCTGCTTTAAGCTACGAGTTTGTGAGTTATACCACGGAGTCAGACACTTCTGATTTAAAGCTCTCTTTTTCAGAGGAGCTACAGCATCCAAAGTTGTCTTCAATGAGGATGTAAAACTATTGACGAGATACTCTATCTCCCTTACAGAGTTTAGGTAGCTACTCTGCACTGTGTTGGTATATGGCATTAGAGAACATAAAGAAGGAATCATATCCTTAAACCTAGTTACAGCGCTTTCTGAAAGACTTCTAGTGTAATGAAACTTATTCCCCACTGCTGGGTAGTCCATCAGAGTAAATGTAAATGTTATTAAGAAATGATCAGACAGAAGGGAGTTATCAGGGAATACTGTTAAGTCTTCTATTTCCATACCATAAGTCAGAACAAGATCTAAGATATGATTAAAGTGGTGGGTGGACTCATTTACTTTTTGAGCAAAGCCAATAGAGTCTAATAATAGATTAAATGCAGTGTTGAGGCTGTCATTCTCAGCATCTGTGTGGATGTTAAAATCGCCCACTATAATTATCTTATCTGAGCTAAGCACTAAGTCAGACAAAAGGTCTGAAAATTCACAGAGAAACTCACAGTAACGACCAGGTGGACGATAGATAATAACAAATAAAACTGGTTTTTGGGACTTCCAATTTGGATGGACAAGACTAAGAGACAAGCTTTCAAATGAATTAAAGCTCTGTCTGGGTTTTGGATTAATTAATAAGCTGGAATGGAAGATTGCTGCTAATCCTCCACCCCGGCCCGTGCTACGAGCATTCTGACAGTTAGTGTGACTCGGGGGTGTTGACTCATTTAAACTAACATATTCATCCTGCTGTAACCAGGTTTCTGTTAGGCAGAATAAATCAATATGTTGATCAATTATTATATCATTTACCAACAGGGACTTAGAAGAGAGAGACCTAATGTTTAATAGACCACATTTAACTGTTTTAGTCTGTGGTGCAGTTGAAGGTGCTATATTATTTTTTCTTTTTGAATTTTTATGCTTAAATAGATTTTTGCTGGTTATTGGTAGTCTGGGAGCAGGCACCGTCTCTACGGGGATGGGGTAATGAGGGGATGGCAGGGGGAGAGAAGCTGCAGAGAGGTGTGTAAGACTACAACTCTGCTTCCTGGTCCCAACCCTGGATAGTCACGGTTTGGAGGATTTAAGAAAATTGGCCAGATTTCTAGAAATGAGAGCTGCTCCATCCAAAGTGGGATGGCTGCCGTCTCTCCTAACAAGACCAGGTTTTCCCCAGAAGCTTTGCCAATTATCTATGAAGCCCACCTCATTTTTTGGACACCACTCAGACAGCCAGCAATTCAAGGAGAACATGCGGCTAAACATGTCACTCCCGGTCTGATTGGGGAGGGGCCCAGAGAAAACTACAGAGTCCGACATTGTTTTTGCAAAGTTACACACCGATTCAATGTTAATTTTAGTGACCTCCGATTGGCGTAACCGGGTGTCATTACTGCCGACGTGAATTACAATCTTACCAAATTTACGCTTAGCCTTAGCCAGCAGTTTCAAATTTCCTTCAATGTCGCCTGCTCTGGCCCCCGGAAGACAATTGACTATGGTTGCTGGTGTCGCTAACTTCACATTTCTCAAAACAGAGTCGCCAATAACCAGAGTTTGATCCTCGGCGGGTGTATCGTCGAGTGGGGAAAAACGGTTAAAGATGTGAACGGGTTGGCGGTGTACACGGGGCTTCTGTTTAGGGCTACGCTTCCTCCTCACAGTCACCCAGTCGGCCTGCTTTCCCGGCTGCTCGGGATCTGCCAGGGGGGAACTAACGGCGGCTAAGCTACCTTGGTCCGCACCGACTACAGGGGCCTTGCTAGCTGTAGAATTTTCCACGGTGCGGAGCCGAGTCTCCAATTCGCCCAGCCTGGCCTCCAAAGCTACGAATAAGCTACACTTATTACAAGTACCATTACTGCTAAAGGAGGCCGAGGAATAACTAAACATTTCACACCCAGAGCAGAAAAGTGCGGGAGAGACAGGAGAAGCCGCCATGCTAAATCGGCTAAGAGCTAGTAGCTACGCTAAGCTAGCGGATTCCTAAAAACACGCAAAGCGAATAATGTGTAAATAATTTAGAGGTGATTCAGCAGAAGGAGTGCTTTAGTTAAGGCACGTAAAGATTACACTGGGAAACAAATCGTAATCTAGATAACTAGATCAATCTAACTGCGCAGATCAAACAGCTAACAGATACAGAAAAACACCGCTGTGCTCCGGAACAAGAAGTGATACAATACCGCAGTGAGAGCCGACCACCAGTAGAGTCAAGTAAAAAAGTAAAAAAAAAAAAATAAAAAGGTAAAAAAGTAAAAAAAAAAGTAAAAAAGTCTTGAAAAAGACTATTAGTTCAAAGTCCAAAGCAGCAGGTAGCAGTCTCTGTGTAAACAGTCCCAACAGAGAGCCAAAATTAACAGATACAGCAAAACACATATCCCATGTCCATGGGATATGTATAGAACACACAGTGTCCTCATGAGAAGAGCAGAAGGGTAAAAAGGAAAGAAAAAAGGAGCTAAAAAGAGGTCAGACTGGAGTGCTACTGGAGAGTCAGCAGTCTCAAACAGCACCTGAGCAAGTATGAGCAACTACTATGTATACCAGGTTTGTTCAAGATCAACAAATATGGATCGAGACGTTACTGTGATGCTTCAAAATGTGCCCAAATTTGCTGTTGAGGATGACACTCTGTGGAATAGTCCCATTCCTTTGGATACCCCAAATATTTAAACTCCTCTACTCCTTGTGACTGCACTATTTCACCGTGCTCCCTCTCGTTCACACACACATTCAGTCTTGCTGCAACATGACTGTATTTGTTCTTATGACATGAATGAGTTGTTTCTGAAGTACCTGATTCAACAGTTTTCATGGATTTTGCTTTTTAATTCATGTTTTAATGTAGTAACACAGTACAAAGTCAAATATGGCTTTGTCCTTAAATTGTACAGTTCGAGCAAAAAGGCTGAGATGCAAGAAAATTTATTTGATTTATTTTCTTACCTGCAGGTTGAGTCGAGCCTTCCTGAAGGTGGTGTGTGTGGTCTACAGGAAGACAGTAGGATCATTGGCCTTGTTTACACTGCTAAAATGAACAAGACAAAAAGCTAATAGTTAAGCAGAATTTTTTTATTTTACATAAAATTCTTCTAGATGTAATTGCTTAAAAACAGGTTTCATAACCTCTCATTAGGATGAATAATCACATTACTGTGATAATCATGAAGTTAACTTGTGTGATTCTATATTTTCACAATTAGAGACTCACACAGGTGTGACTCACATAAACCGTCTTAATGCACTGTGCCGTGCTGTACCCCACCATTAAAATGCACATGCCCCCATCCCAAATTGTATGTTGTAATCTTCATATGTTTGACAAAGAACGGCAAATGACTCAGCAGAGTTTACTGCCTTCAGCATATGATATAAAAAAATCACTTGTGATCATTTGTTCATATGGCTGACAACCTGTTCATTAATTTGTGTGTTTGTGTGTTGAAATGGAGCTACACACTAAATTAATAACGTGCTGCCAGGTGCACACACGTCCAAAAGGCAATCAGTCTCGTCTATGGGGAGATAGAAGAACAAGAATAATAAGAACTTTATTGTCATTGTACAGGAAATGCAACAACATTCTGTTAGGCAGCATCTTTTTTGCAGCTACAGTGTCACAGGCATAGAGAAAAAAAAAACAACTTTAAAAGGTAACATAAGTAATAAATATTAAGTGTAGAATATGTTATATATAAATAGTCTGTATTAAACTACGGCAAAGAACAGTTGTATGCAATCATCCATTTATTGGACTGGGAGGTAGGTGTTGGGGAGGTGTCGTGGTTCCTGCAGATCAGTTGATACTCGCATGACCCTGAGTCTGCCAGAGGGAAGGCTGGTGAACAGAGAGTGTTCTGGGTGGGCGAGGTCATCTTGGATCTTTGTCGCCCGTCGGAGGAGATGTCTCGAGTGGCTGTCCTCTAGATGTGGGACTGCAGAGCCAGTGATCCACTGTGCAGTCTTGATGCTGCGCTGCAGTTGTTTTTTTCTCTGATGCAGTGCAGCTGTCAGACTGTACTGTGCATCCATGGGTCAGGACGCTCTCTGTTGTGCAGCGATAAAACTTTTCCAGCAGAGTGGAGGGAGTATGTTTCTCTGGGCCTTTTTAATAATGTGGATGGGGTTCACAGTCCAGCCCAGGTCCTCTGATATGCACAGTCCGAGAAACTTGAAGTTTATGATCTGCTCCACTTCTTCCCCATTGATGCCCAGGCCTGAGTGCCATGTGGTCCTCGACTTCCAGAAGTCAATGATTTCTTTTGTTTTCTTGGTGGTGAGGTTGAGGTGGTTGTCACTGCACCAGGCCACCAGTGCATGGACCTCCTCCCTCTATGGTGTCTCATCATTGCTATTGAGCCCTACAATGATTGTATCGTTTGCATATTTGATGAGGGTGTTGGAACCATGGATCACAGCGCAGTCATGGGTGTACAGCATATACAAGACAGGACTCGGGACACAGCTCTGAGGGACACTAGTATTGAGGACAGTGGTGGAGGTGCCCATTCTGTCATGCTGGGGTCTGGTAGTCAGGAAGTCCTTAATCCACAGACAGAGGGGGGGTTCCAAGTTGCAGTGTCTGCAGTTTATTGATCAATCCGTTGGAGCTGATGGAGTTAAATGCTGAGCTAAAATCAACAAACGGCATCCCACGATGAAGAAGCCCTCTGGGTGGGTGTTCTGCTGCTTACTGATGCTGTCGTGCAGCCAGCTCATAGCGACACTAGCATTAACCTGCGGGTGGATACACACAGCAGCAACAAACACTCAAGTGATTTCCCTGAACAGATAAAAAGGTCTGAATTTTAACCGTAAAATTTACAGGTCTGGACAGCAGGGTCTCTCAATTATGGTAGTGTCTATGTACCAGTTGTTGTTAATATAGATGCACACGTCCCCCTCTAGTCTTACACGAGTCCGATATGTGGTCTGCCTGGAAGATTGTGCTGTCTGCTAGCTCCCCAGCTAGGTCTGAGATGTTCTCATGCAGCCAGGTCTCTGTTACTTAACTTAATGTTGTCCATCTTGTTAACCAGCGAGCAGATGCTAGCAGGAAAAACGCTTGCAACTGCTGGTTTATGTGGATTCTCGGTTAGCCTAGCAGTGATGCCGGCTTGTTTCCCACGCTTCTTGTGTCTTTTGCAGTGCCAGGAACATGTTGAACCCTTCCGGGCTCCAGCTGGTCCAGTGTTGTTTCAGGCGGATATGATTGGTCCAGGCGTCCTTCTCAGTGTGTAGCTTCTAACTAGAGAGCACAGCCTACAGGGCCGCAACATTGCAATGTGAAATCAAACTAGCCACACAAAATGCATACAAACATGAAACCCTGGTTTAGACCTTGTTCTGGACCTTGTCTGGAATGTGATTTTCAATCAATCAATTTTATTTATATAGCGCCAAATCACAACAAACAGTTGCCCCAAGGCGCTTTGTTGTGTAAACCACATAATCTCCTCCTGAAACATGGAGGGTCGGTCATTAAAGGGTATATTTTAGTCCAGCCAACAGTCATTCCATACCTGATTATAAATAATTTCTTCCAAGACTTTAACTTGTGTGGAGAACATTTGGAAAAAATGGACAGATTCATAGCCATTTTGGTTCACATGTTTTTTCTTATTTGTCTGACATCAAACAAAACAGTTTATTATAATGTGTGTTTCTCTGAGGATTGCAACACAAATTGTGGTGTACCATAGGGAGGTTGCCTGGGTCCACTTCTCTGGTTCATCTTTACAAATTGCCAAATTTATTGAATTTGTGATGTATGCAGATGATTCAACTATGGTATGTCTTATTCATATAACAGAACAGCTGAATTAACAAAGATACTACAAGATGTTGCTGTAGTTGCTGCAGGCATACTTGTAGTATCAAATGGAAAGGGAAAATTTAAAAAATATTACAAAATTCTCTACTTTTTTCCTGTATAATGGTGAGGAACATCCTGTATGGACTCAGATTGCTTAACTAGATTTAATATAAACAGATTTGAAGCTGTATTTGATGCTGGGTTACAAAGTCGAGCTGTTTTGTTTAAGGTGCCTAACTTTTGTTCCTCATTGTAATGTTCTGTAGTATGCTGCGAGCCAGATCAGGGTATTACCGGAAAGTCCGACTGTCATTATCCCCAGACAGAAATGACAAGATTGAAGAACAAGAGCAGGTACTGTTTGGATTATGTTTTAAACTTTCACATCACATAACATGCTGTGCGTCCCGAAAGTATTCACAGCGCTTCACTTTTTCCAAATTTTCGTTATCTTACAGCTTTTTTTCCAAAATGGATGAAATTCTACACACAGTACCCCATAATGACAATGTGAAAGTTTTTTTTTTTAGATTTTTGCAAATTTATTTAAAAAACAAAACAAAAAAACAAATCACATTCACGTAAATATTCACAGCCTTTACCATGAAGATCAAAATTGAGCTCAGTTCCATCCTGTTTCCACTGATTATCCTTGAGATCTTTCTACAGCTAATGTCTAGTTCACACGGCAAGACTTTCAAATTGTAGGTTTCCAATACCTGAGAGACCACACACATGGAGCTAAGAAAATCCTAGATATAAATTTTTGCCTTATAGTGTGTGGTGTGCAGCCACACGGTAAAGACAACACACCACACATGAACATATTTCACACACAAACATTCCCAGGTCAGACAGGAAATCTCACAAAACCTCTAGAGTTTAAATGTGACTTCAGAGTAAAGAAACAGGTGGACGAGGAAGAAGCAATGGAGATAGTTTGTGGAGACAGGGCGACCACCAGACTTTGTGGTTCGCCATTACAGCCGTTTTGATTTTGGATTCCACTCCTTGCACCTGTCACTTCGCTTTCTGATTGGCTACCCATCACATTCAGCAGGCTGCGTGCTCGTTTGTGGTCAGGACACACCCCATACCCTGGGATATTGGGCCAGGACAATTCAACATGTAGAATATCCACGATTTGTGATCGGAGCAGCCCTGGCATCCTTCTGAACAGACTGGAGCGCTCTTAGCACACCATGCATGACAGGAATATCTGATAAGATTATCTTTAGAGCCATCATGATACTCTGCACCACCCGGCGGTGCCTCCACCTCTGCTACTGCCTCCTGCTCTGCTCCACCTAGCAGCTATGCTGTATATGGAGTATTTCACCATGGACGAGGTGAGGGCGTAGCTCCAAAAGGTCTGTCCTGGTAAATCAGCTGGACCTGATGGCATAGCACCGAGGGTCCTGAAGGACTGTGCTGCGGAGCTGGCAGTGCCTCTGCAGGTGCTCTGCAGATAGGGCAGGTGCCAAGACAGTGGAAGACCGCGTGCATTTTGCCAGTGCCCAAGGTCGGGAGGCCATCAGGGGTCAAAGACTACAGACCAGTGGCCCTGACATCTGTGGTTATGAAGACACTTGAGAGGCTTCTTCTTCGGCTTCTTGGGCCACAATTACAGCGTGCACTCGACCCGTTACAGTTTGCCTATCGAGCGCATATGGGTGTGGAGGATGCCATATTGTTCATGCTGCACAGGGCACTCTCCTTTCTTGATGGTGTGGGGGGGTATGTGCGGCTTATATTCTTCGACTTCTCAATCGCATTTAATACCATCCATCCCTCTATTCTGAAGGATAAGCTTTTGAAGTTGGGTGTGGAGCAAGTATTTATCTCGTGGATCAACAGCTACTTGACAGAGAAAATACAGTACGTTAGGTTGGGGCAGGCAATTTCTGGAACTGTGCAAATGAGCATCGGCGCTCCCCAGGGAACGGTCCCCTCCCCTTTTCTTTTCACACTGTATACATCTGACTTCACCTACAGGACTCCAACATGTCATATGCAGAAATATTCTATAGCTGAGGGACGCTGGATGCAGCAGTGGGCTGTCACAGTATTTAAAATTTCTGTCTTCCTTAGGCCACTGATGCTGAGGAGCTTGAGAATGCTTTGGATGAAGCATTGGTCCTGGCTGCAGATAATCTTGCCCAACTGGAACACATTTATGAGGTGAAATATACACGAGATCAGATGTCCTCAGAGTTTATTGTTGTAGACAATCAGGTCCTGAGGCAGTGGACAAAAACCTTTTTTTTAATTGTACTTCTGGACTAATTTGTGTCTTATGTGATTTGTAGACTCTGACAGCTGGACTGGAAGAACAGATCAAATGTGAGAATGATCGGTTGGAGTTGGAGATCAAGCAAAAGGCAGATATGGCTGTGTATACTGTCAAAAAGTGGTATGGATACTCTTATGTACTCGTAAGAACTGCTTCATCAAGTGCTGTGTTTGTGTATTGTTCAAGAGCAAGGAAATAATAAAGCAGAATAACTTTCTGTATTCTAGCTACAGGTGACTGCACTTAAGGCATATTCCCTTTGACAGCATGCCATTTTAATTTCGGTTGTAGTTTCCCTTTTTGTTGTGTATTTTGAGCAGAATTTCCCACATAATGCACTTCATGTTTCTCCCTGTGGTTATGAGCTTCTTAGCTGGGTGAAGCGACAAGCACACTGTATCGTCCAGTGTTCAGGAGGCAGACTAAGTACATAACTCTTAACCTTTTGGCAGCACGGTGGATTCGTGGTTAGCACTGTTGCCTCAGCAAGAAGGTCATAGGCTCGATCCCCACCTGTGGCCTTTCTGTGTGGTGTTTGTATGTTGTCTCCGTGTTTGCGTTGGTTTCCTCCCGGTGCTCTGGTTTCCTCCCACATCTAAAGATATACATGTTAGGTAAATTGGAAACAAATTTGTCCAAGTCCCCCTTGTAAAAGAGATCTCAATCTCAATGGAACTAACCTGGTAAAATATTGGTTAAATAATAAAAACCACAGCTGTCTGCAATTCTGGACATTTTATCTCGCATCCATTAGCTGTCTGTGATCCGAGGGCATTTTCTCAATTTTACAATAGTGTCAGTAATTTACTGTTCATGGTATCGGCGCTTTCTTTTAATATAATGCCCATGTGTTTACATCAGAATGTTCAGAACAATCTCGGCCTTCTGAAAGTGAAACATATTTGTCTAAAACACTGTAATGGTGATGTCACATTGTTATGGATAGCGCAAATGGATTAGTTACGTATTTAAATTTTCTTTGTCTGGTGGCAAAATCACATAATTCCGTTGGCCTTCTTTGGATTTGGGGCACTGATGGACAGATGATGTCACATTTCCACTGGGAACACAGAGAACTGCATTCAGCAGAATGATGTTCTTGGTTTCAAGGCATATGTGCACGCGGGGCTGAGGTCTGTACACTAATGTGGACGGAATCCAGCTTGCTCTGGGACCATGACATCATACTTCCTCACTGCGTTCATGTGCTGACAGTGTCTTCTGACTGTGCTGGCGTTCAGTGTGGCTGCAACAGTGAGGACAGCAAACGGCCTTCTTTCCCTGTGGCATCTTCTCGCCAAGAGAATTTGCTGGGTGCTCTGACGTCCAGATAAAAATGCACACAGCTGTACTGTCTTTTGTTAAGTCCTGACCTTCGCTATATGAACAGCTATGCTGCATGCTGTGGTGTTGGGGACTGTCCTCTCTTCCTTCATGCAGAATTCACATTCTATGCCAGAGCTTTGGCCAGTTAGAAGTCCACTCTGAAGTGTCAGACTGCCACAGGATATGAATGCATGAGTATTGTAAAGGTACAAAACAAGTAGAGGTAAAAATGCTAAATGTGCAACCACTGGGAAAGCTCTCTTTGTGATGTCCACTCAAAGTTTTGAGCATGTCAAAACAATCCAACAGACTCTGCGGACATCAGCTTACAAGGAATACAGTTAGCGATTGGGAAAAGGACTTTGCAGGACAAAAACAAACACAAACAGATATCTAAAATTCATATTAGTTCCTCATACATTTGCTTGATCTATCATGGTGTGCCCGGAGCTTAAAAATTGTTTGGCTCGAAAGCTGAAAATATGAAGCGTTTTCACAAATTCATTTAAATCTTTAGTGAATATACTTTTTTCTTATTCATGTGGATAGATTGTTTTGGTGTTAGAAATGGGTTTACCAAAGTCTTTAGGTCACAAAAGTAATGTAATATATTAAAAATGTTTTAAAACAATGTATATCTTATATATGATATAAATCACCTTACAGTGCAGCAGCACCACCTGCTGGGAACTACAAAGCAGAGAAGTGGGGCATTCCAAAACAGTATATTTGTAATATCATGTGAGTTATGGCTGCTGCTCTCTTGTCATATATTTCCTTTTTGGATGAATGAAATAATCTGTGATTGGAAACTGATGCCAAAAAATGTCTACGAGGTCTGTCAATAAAGTATAGGTCCTTTTTATTTTTTTCAAAAACTATATGGATTTCATTCATATGTTTTTACGTCAGACATGCTTGAACCCTCGTGCGCATGCGTGAGTTTTTCCACGCCTGTCGGTGACGTCATTCGCCTGTGAGCACTCCTTGTGGGAGGAGTCGTCCAGGCCCTCCTCGGAATTCCTTTGTCTGAGAAGGGCGTCGTGAGAGAACAGAGAAGTTTCAGAAGAAGTCGGTTTCAGCATTTTATCCGGATATTCCACTGTTAAAGGAGATTTTTTTTTAATGAAAGACGTGTCCGCGCGTCGGGACGCAGCCGGCGCGGTGCGGCAGCACAGGAAAAACACCTCCGTGTTGATAACCATTTGTAAAATCCAGGCGACTTTTGATGGCTTTCAGTGGAGTGAGTATATGAGAAATTGTTTAACAGCTGGACCTGTTCCAACTTGTCCTTAAGGTGTTTTTCCTGTGGCGGAGCGTCGCAGCAGCTGCGAGCCGACGCTGCAATCCGTCCGCACGTCTTTCTTCTGAAACTTCTCTGTTCTCTCACGACGTCCTGGATCAATAGAGCCTGAAATGTGGAGGTTTTCAGCTTGAAGCAGGCTGACGACGGCGCCTGAGAGCGCTGCGCGACGTCTCGCACCGTGGGAAGTCCTTAAAGCGACAGTATCACCTCAAAATCTCTCATCAGCCGTTAAAATTTTCACCGAAAACCAGCTTAATTTTTCGAACCATGTCCTCTTCGATGTGTCTCACAGGTTTAGAAAAAATTTTGATCAAACAAAGCGCCAGTCTCTCAGCAACTTCTCAAACAAAGGAATTCCGACGAGGGGCTGGACGACTCCTCCCACAAGGAGTGCTCACAGGCGAATGACGTCACCGACAGGCGTGGAAAAACCCACGCATGCGCGCGAGGGTTCAAGCATGTCTGATGTAAAAACATATGAATGAAATCCATACAGTTTTTGAAAAAATTAAAAAGGACCTATACTTTATTGACAGACCTCGTATTTCAGCCGTTGGGTGGGGGGGAATCCTGCATCATTCTTGAAGAAAATAATTCTTCCATGTATTTTTCCCACAGTGATTTTCTGTTTTCACCAGTGGAGACTCATAAACTGTTCTTTTGCAGTTTGAGTCTTTACTGGTGCCGTTTAATTGAGGATCTCCCACAAGCAGATGCTGTAGCCAAATGAAATCTAACATTCCATCGCTTATCTATTAATAGAAAATGAGGAAAACTTCACTTAGACACTTGTCCATGGACCCCAGGGGGTTAACGGTCTATAACATCTTAATTGATGCTTGTTAAGGTATGCGCCTCCACTTACTATCCAGCAGATGTCTCTTTCCTGAACACTGGACTGTGGTGTGTGCTTGTTACTGCACTGAACACTCTGCCCAGCAAACAAGACAGTTACTGCATGATGTCCAGTATGTTTGCAAATTCTAGGTGAAATATTCATTACAACATGAATAAATTTCTACTGTAATTTCTTCATTTGTCACTTTGGTACACCAGTACCCATTGCTACCTAGTTGAATAAATGAGTGAGAAAGGGCAGTCATAAGAGTTCAGAAGGATACACATCAATGCTGAACAGAAACAAAACTTCAGCATGTCATGTCATGTCTTGGTCAACAGGAAAGAAGAGCAGGTGAATCATTTGCCAAAACTGCTTGCTCATTTCTCCACTACCCAAGCTGAGGTCTCCCATGTAAAGGAGAGGATCACAGCCCTTGAGATTGGTATAAAAATGGCCAAAGAGGTTCGCCGTGTGCCATTCCTTCAGCAGCACTGCTCCCTGAAAAAGGTTTGAATGGTTATGTTTTAATGCATTTCAGCTGGTTGTTGTTGCAGTTGTTTTGCATCTTTGATTACTCCCAGTGAAGTCCGTCTTGCAAAGTGTGTGTGTGTGTGTGTGTGTGTGTGTGTGTGTGTGTGTGTGTGTGTGTGTGTGTGTGTGTGTGTGTGTGTGTGTGTGTGTGTGTGTGTGTGTGTGTGTGTGTGTGTGTGTGTGTGTGTGTGTGTGTCAGGTACTTGAGACATTGCAGGCTCCTGTACTTGAACAGTCTTTTGATATGGACTGCGTCAAGATGGACTCCGGAATAAGGTTTATCTTAAAGGTGTTCTCCAGTTGCCATTTCTAATTGATTGAAGTGATTAAAATAATTGTATTTTGTTTGTCTCCAACTGTCTTTTCTAGGTATAGTTTCTCCTCAGAGGGTTTGAATCAGAATGTGACTATCTTCTTGTCAATGGAGGATAGCTGCTCCAGGCTGTGAGTTTGTCATACGTTGTGGTAAAAAAATGTTTTGTGTTTTGTGGGGGTTTTTTTCCTTCAGATTTTCATACTAATATATTAGGTATCTGTTATCCATCTTTGCTGAGGCGCTTGTGTTTTGAAAGTTTTTTTTTTCTCTTTCCCTTAGTTTACCTGTGATGTCTTCCTCCCAAACTCAACCAGAGGGCAGGTCCAGCATAAAGTCACCATGCCAGCTTTCAGAGGGCTACAGCAGCAGTAGGACCTCAGCTGGTTATGACAAGCTTCCACGACAGCAAAACCAGGCCACAGAGTCCTGAAGCTGATAGGCAGTCATTGCTAGGCTCCTTTCCAAGTCCAAGACCTCGTCATAGGAACCTCTTGGCCTGCCAAAGTGCTGCCTCAAACCTTGGAAGTCCAGATGTTCTTGTTGATCAGGTTCTCCATGAGGAGAAAGGGAAAGGTACTGTTTTCACTGGCTTTGACTCCGTCCTTATTAGAGGTGGGTTGATCCACATTTTTTCAGTTCCAATACAAAACTACAGATATGATACAGATTCCTGTACAAGAGCTCTTGCTGAATGTTTTACAGTCATGGGATGTGAGCTTACTCTGTGGTGCCAGGGATTAGAAGAAGTCAGCAGGTTTTAGAGCTTTTGCTGGCCGTGTTCCTACATTATGGAGCAGTTTGCCTGTTGATATTAGAAAGTCCACTTCACTTCAATCTTTTAAGGTGCATTTTAAAACTTTTTTCTCTTTACCATTAGTTCTACACAGCAAAATCACCAGTGTTAACACAGACAGTGTCCCACCTGCCCAAAGTGATGTTAATCAGTCAAATCACCTGCTGGAGTCGGTGGCTGTAAGGAAAACCTGCACCCTCTCGGCCCTTTCTGGAATAGTTTGGACACCACTGATTTAAGACATTTCTGTTGCAATATTCACACTGAGTCAAACTCTCATCTTATTTAATATTGTGTGTTAATGGAGAACCACCATGCAGTCCCCAAACATGATTTAATAAGCACCTGAACCGAGATTAGGTTAGTGCAGGGGTCACCAACCCTGTTCCTGGAGGTCACCTGTCCAGCATGTTTTCCACATCTACCTACTCAAGTCACACCTGATCTTTTAAAAGTGGTGTTTTCCAGCTCTTGATTGGCTGAGCACACCTGATATTATTAATTGCCTGGGAGTGGAACAGGGAGAGTTAGAAAACATGCAGGGTAGGTGCCCTCCAGGAACAGGGTAGGTGAACCTTGGGTTAATGGGTTAGCTGGTGCTTTGCACTGGAAGAGAAGGGTGTGTTCAGGCTGTTTTCATCACACACTGAGCCCTCCCACACTCCACTGCATTAATGAGTTCGTCGTGAATCAGTGCAGGCAGGGATCTCAACATGGCGACACACAGACAAGGAGGTCATTTCGGCTGTTCAAGACTCTCTCACACAGGTTTCTAAGAGCTAATGAAGGTTTTTGTTACACGTGCAAAGCAAAACATTCGTTAGCTGTGTTGTAAATAAATAAACCATGAACCTATTTTTCAAATGTTTCAATGTTCACCTCACATATGTTCATCTGTTCTGTGGCTGAATGAAGCAGTTTACTCGGGTTTTGTGCCTCATATAGTGACATTAATTTGCTGGTTAGATATGCTCCTTAACACTGTGTGTGCCTTATAAATAATAAAAAAAGCCACAATTATATGAATGTCTGTTCCTGCGCACCGTTACAGCACACAGGAACGATGATCATTTACACAGTTTTGTCATTGAATAGGCCATTTTGCTGTTTGATAAAGACATTTATTTATATTTATTTGCTTGAAATGAGTGTGACTGAGAATTAGATGTTCTCTCTAAAGCCCGACGATCGCTATAGACATGAGGACAAGCTCAAAATAGTCACGCCATCATGACTGCTCGTATAAAGAACACTTTAAATGTGACTTGACTGTTTTAAACGCATGCTGAAAGTAACTGAGCCCTGTTAGGAACTTTCCACTGCTCTCATTTATTTCAAACAAAAAGGCTCTTTAATGTTGTTTCAGCTGTAAGAAAAAAAGTATCTTTTTCCAGCATATAAATTTTACCAGACTATAAGTTGCAGGACCTTTCAAACTAGTTCTTATTAAAAGTGACTTACATTCCAGAAAATACAGCATTTTTGTATCTAGGACAGGTGCGTTTGTCATGCGTGCAGTATGATTGATTGATAAATCATAATTATATCATTTATTTGGGTGGGACAGGGTTTATATGATTCAATATGTGGAGGTGGAGTGAAATCCTGAGTATTTTGCACCATAGTGGCTGTTTGCATCCAGTTGTGCATTTTACTTTTTGTAAAATGGTCCATAGAAATAACATCAGGCTATATTAACATCGTGTGAACACAAGTGTCTGTAAAAGAAGTTTTCCACTATTTATGTCTGGCATGGAGTCTGATACAAATACGCATGTGAAGCACACAGCGCCTTTGGCTCACCTTTGTTTGATGCAAAATATAGTGCATGGCTCAGTATGCACATTATATATATATATATATATATATATATATATATATATATATATATATATATATATATATATATATATATATATATATATATATATATATATGTATATGTGTGTGTGTGTGTTTTGCATGTAGTAAGTATACACAAGAAGTGCTTTCCAAGTTTCAGCACTGTAGCTGTTTGTTTCTTTTTCCTTTTGTGTTCTTAAAATCACTGAGTAAGATCTCCACACCTTGGAAATAATGAAACTACTTTGTTCCACTGTGAACTTGATGCTGTAATTGGGCTGTACGCGCGCACACACACACACAGGGTTACACAGTAACCACCACCAGACCTGTGCATTTGTGTGTGTTTGGCATTCAGTCATTGTGTTGAAACTGTATCCACTGCATGATCTGTCTAAATCCAGACCACACACAAGGGCATCTTCTCCCCCCCACGGAAAATTTTCAGCAAATTGTGGACACAATGAAATGATAAGGGGGAGGTCCTAACACATGGGCATGTTTTGTATTGTGAAGTGTCGTATTGCCGATTGTGTTTGGTGGGTCCACCCCTTAAATGTTAAGACACATTGTATTCTTCCTTGCAGCTCCACCACCTACTGGTCCTGAGATGGCTCATGTCAAGGGGAGGATGCAGAGGAAGAGGCTGTCTGACTGTAAAAGGAATGATAGGTCAAGGCTTCAGTTACCTTTGGGTATCACCCATACGTCTACCAACCCAAAGGCAGATGTGCACCAACTCTGAGTGGATCAAGAGTATGATGGGTTTTCCTTAAGCTTAATTAAATTTATTTTAAAATCTAAATCTCCTCCAGCATATAAATCCCCCCTTTCTTTTTTTTATGTTTCAATACAAGCCAGAATAATGTTGCTCGTCACTGACTTAAAGGCAGTGAACATGCAGTGTGAAGTTCTGTCTGTACAGTCTTTCTCTGTTTCTCTCTCACACTCTACACTTTGATTTTCTTCTTATGGCTGCTGCCATAGTTTGTTTGGAAGCTGTCCAGTTTGTTTGAGTGTCAGTACTCTTGGCCATGGTTGTTGTATTACACCTCACTTTCTCAGCTCCCTTTACAGCCTTGAACGTATGCACTGTGACTCCTCTGGGTAATTTTCAGCAAACCCTCAGGTATGAAATGCCTCCTATGGACATTGGCGACACTAATACAAACCTCAGCAACTTTCAAGATCTGGTGGTGGTTCCTGTGTACCCCAGTAACTGGATAAAGCTAAGGTCACGCAATGCATCTATTGCCTGTCTGGTGGATACTGTGGATGACGTGTTTCAGGTGGTGATGAACCAGTATACAGCTGAGTTGTTGCCATTTGGGACCCAGGGACGTTCCATGGTGTTGTGTATGTGGTGTGTGCAGCACCAGAGCTTGCTCCCAAGCTTGCTTATGAAACTTGGCCTGAGTTATCACCTCAATGTCCCACTGAACTGTTGTTACAGTTTTGCTTTTTATCTTCCATCCTGTTGTGTTTTAACTTTTTCCCCTCATTCATTTTTTACTATTTATCTCAGTCTGGATTGCAGTGGCAGTAAACCAAGCAGTACATCACACACTTCCTTATCCTTAGCCAAGTCCTCTATTTCTTTCTGGCGAATCCCGAGGCGTCCCCAAACCAGCTGGGACATAGAATTTCCAGTGTGTCCTGGGTCTACCCAAGACACACTGGAGTCCAACTAGGACACATGTCCTAGTTAAACATGCCCAGAAGACTGCATCAGGCAGATGACCAGGTGGTGTCCTCATTGGATACCTGAACCACCTTAGCTTCCTCCTTTTGATGCGAAGACACAGCAGCTTTACTCAGAGACCCTCCCAGATATTTGAGCTTCTCACCCTGTCCCTGAGTGTAAGGTCAGATACCTGTTAGATTAATCTGATTTCCAATGGTTGTATCCGTGATCTTGTTGGCCATTTTGGCTATTACCCACACTTCATGACCATAGGACAGGATAGCAACATAAATTTGACTGGTAAATTGAGTCTCCTTCTGGCTCAGGTTTTTCTTCAGCATGACTCTCCAGGACAATGTCTGCATGACCTTAGATGCAACCACAATCAACTTGTCAGTGTAATGCTCCATCTTACCCTTACTCATGAACAAGACCTCGCAATATGTAAACTCCTTAAATTGGGGAAATAACTGTCCCGTAACCCAAATGGGAGATTTGGGGTATGGTCCTCTGCCTTTTCTGGCAGAGGACCATCAGATTTGAAGGTGTTGATTCTCATCCCAGTCAATTCACACCCTGCCTCAGACCTGTCCAGTGCACATCAGTGGTCACTGTCTGAAGCCAGCAGAGTCGTAGTCCACAAAAAGCAGAATTGTTATTCTGAGGTCACCATACTGGACACTCTGCAATTCCTGACTGCACCTTAAATCCTGTCCATGAAAATCATGAATAGGATTGGTGACTAGGGACAATTCTTTTATCACTACGGCAATGCATCAACTCCTCAACTACGACTGAACTCGAAGCTAGACTGCCTGATATCTTAGCTTCATGTTTGGAAAATGCGCCATCAGTAGACAGTCTTGTGGATAGTTTAAACTCAGTGCTCAAAACAACACTCGACATGATTGCGTCACCTTTGTTAAAACCACACACCCCCAAAACACTGTCACCTTGGTTCAGTGATTACTTGAGTGACCTCAAGCATAAGGCTAGAGGTCTAGAACGGAAATGGCGTAGTTCAAAATTAGAAGTATTCCAACTTGCGTGGCGTGATGCTATCTTAGACTATAAGCATGCACTACTGGCTACGATATGGACCTATTACTCTGATTTGATCAACAAAAACAAGCATAACTCAGAGTTCTTGTTCGACACAGTGACAACACTTATTCATGGACAACCACCTGTAGTTTGCACTCCTTTTACAGCACAAGATTTCCTGGATTACTTCAAGAAGAAAATAACAGACGTTAGCTTGAGCATATCCCAGCATGCCTTCACCCAGCCACTACACCCTGCTGTTGAGGTGGGCTCCATTACCGAGGTATTACCTAGATTTACAGAATTTGATAGTATCTCATTAGGCGTGCTGACGAAACTCGTAATGTCTACAAAAAGCACAGCCTGCTTATTTGATCCTATACCAACAAAACTGTTTAAGGACCTGTGGTCCACTCTTGGGCTGACTGTGCTGGAAATTATTAATCTCTCATTAACTTCTGGATCTGTTCCTAAATGTTTCAAATCTGCAGTGATTAAGCCATTGCTTAAGAAATCTAATCTTGACCCTATTGAAAAACTATAGGCCAATATAAAATCTATAATTTTGCTCTAAAATTCTGGAAAAAGTGGTTTCACGGCAGCTCGTGGACCACCTTACTGAGAATAATCTCTTTGAGCCACTACAGTCTGCTTTTAGAAAAGATCATTCCACAGAGACAACTCTCACTAAAGTGAATGATCTTCTACTTGCAATGGATTGGGACACCACTACAGTTCTGATGCTGTTAGATCTCACTGCTGTGTTTGATACAGTGGATCATCATATTCTACTCGACAGGCTGCAGAATCATTTTGGCATTACTGGAATTGCCTTTGCATGGTTGACGTCGTACCTGACCAGTCGTTCTCACTGTGTTTTCTACAATAACGCTCTGCTGGTGGTTGGCTCTCACTGCGGTATTGTATCACTTCCTGTTCCGGAGCACAGCGGTGTTTTGCTGTATCTGTTAGCTGTTTAATCTGCGCAGTTAGATTGATCTACTTACCTAGATAACGATTTGTTTCACAGTGTAATCTTCACGTGCCTTAACTAAAGCACTCCCTCTGCTGAATCACCTCTAAATTATTTACACATTATTCACTTTGTGTGTTTTTAGGAATCCGCTAGCTTAGTGCAGCTACTAGCTCTTAGCCGGTTTAGCATGGCGGCTTCTCCTGTCTCTCCTGCACTTTTCTGCTCTGGGTGTGAAATGTTTAGTTATTCCTCGGCCTCCTTTAGCAGTAATGGTACTTGTAATAAGTGTAGCTTATTCGTAGCTTTGGAGGCCAGGCTGGGCGAATTGGAGACTCGGCTCCGCACCGTGGAAAATTCTACAGCTAGCCAGGCCCCTGTAGTCGGTGCGGACCAAGGTAGCTTAGCCGCCGTTAGTTTCCCTCTGGCAGATCCTGAGCAGCCGGGAAAGCAGGCCGACTGGGTGACTGTGAGGAGGAAGCGTAGTTCTAAACAAAAGCCCCGTGTACACCGCCAACCCATTCACATTTCTAACCATTTTTCCCCACTCGACGACACACCCGCCGAGGATCAAACTCTGGTTATGGCGACTCTGTTTTGAGAAATGTGAAGTTAGCGACACCAGCAACCATAGTCAATTGTCTTCCGGGGGCCAGAGCAGGCAACATTGAAGGACATTGAAACTGCTGGCTAAGGCTAAGCGTAAATTTGGTAAGATTGTAATTCACGTCGGCAGTAATGACACCCAGTTACGCCAATCGGAGGTCACTAAAATTAACATTGAATCGGTGTGTAACTTTGCAAAAACAATGTCGGACTCTGTAGTTTTCTCTGGGCCCCTCCCCAGTCGGACCGGGAGTGACATGTTTAGCCGCTTGTTCTCCTTGAATTGCTGGCTGTGTGAGTGGTGTCCAAAAAATGAGGTGGGCTTCATAGATAATTGGCAAAGCTTCTGGGGGAAATCTGGTCTTGTTAGGAGAGACGGCATCCATCCCACTTTGGATGGAGCAGCTCTCATTTCTAGAAATCTGGCCAATTTTCTTAAATCCTCCAAACAGTGACTATCCAGGGTTGGGACCAGGAAGCAGAGTTGTAGTCTTACACACCTCTCTGCAGCTTCTCTCCCTCTGCCATCCCCTCATTACCCCATCCCCGTAGAGACGGTGCCTGCTCCCAGACCACCAACAACCAGTAAAAATCTATTTAAGCATAAAAATTCAAAAAGAAAAAATAATATAGCAGCTTCAACTGCACCACAGACTAAAACAGTTAAATGTGGTCTATTAAACATTAGGTCTCTCTCTTCTAAGTCCCTGTTAGTAAATGATATATAAATCAACATATTGATTTATTCTGCCTTACAGAAACCTGGTTACAGCAGGATGAATATGTTAGTTTAAATGAGTCAACACCCCCGAGTCACACTAACTGCCAGAATGCTCGTAGCACGGGCCGAGGGGGAGGATTAGCACCAATCTTCCATTCCAGCTTATTAATTAATCAAAAACCCAGACAGAGCTTTAATTCATTTGAAAGCTTGACTCTTAGTCTTGTCCATCCAAATTGGAAGTCCCAGAAACCAGTTTTATTTGTTATTATCTATTGTCCACCTGGTCGTTACTGTGAGTTTCTCTGTGAATTTTCAGACCTTTTGTCTGACTTAGTGCGTAGCTCAGATAAGATAATTATAGTGGGTGATTTTAACATCCACACAGATGCTGAGAATGACAGCCTCAACACTGCATTTAATCTATTATTAGACTCAATTGGCTTTGCTCAAAATGTAAATGAGTCCACCCACCACTTTAATCATATGTTAGATCTTGTTCTGACTTATGGTATGGAAATTGAAGACTTAACAGTATTCCCTGAAAACTCCCTTCTGTCTGATCATTTCTTAATAACATTTACATTTACTCTGATGGACTACCCAGCAGTGGGAAATAAGTTTCATTACACTAGAAGTCTTTCATAAAGCGCTGTAACTAGGTTTAAGGATATGATTCCTTCTTTATGTTCTCTAATGCCATATACCAACACAGTGCAGAGTAGCTACCTAAACTCTGTAAGTGAGATAGAGTATCTTGTCAATAGTTTTACATCCTCATTGAAGACAACTTTGGATGCTGTAGCTCCTCTGAAAAAGAGAGCTTTAAATCAGAAGTGCCTGACTCCGTGGTATAACTCACACACTCGCAGCTTAAAGGAGATAACCCGTAAGTTGGAGAGGAAATGGCATCTCACTAATTTAGAAGATCTTCACTTAGCCTGGAAAAAGAGTCTGTTGCTCTATAAAGAAGCCCTCCGTAAAGCTAGGACATCTTAATATTCATCACTAATTGAAGAAAATAAGAACAACCCCAGGTTTCTTTTCAGCACTGTAGCCAGGCTGACAAAGAGTCAGAGCTCTATTGAGCCGAGTATTCCTTTAACTTTAACTACACTCAACAAAAATATAAACGCAACACTTTTGGTTTTGCTCCCATTTTGTATGAGATGAACTCAAAGATCTAAAACTTTTTCCACATATACAATATCACCATTTCTCTCAAATATTGTTCACAAACCAGTCTGAATCTGTGATAGTGAGCACTTCTCCTTTGTTGAGATAATCCATCCCACCTCACAGGTGTGCCATACCAAGATGCTGATTAGACACCATGATTAGTGCACAGGTGTGCCTTAGACTGCCCACAATAAAAGGCCACTCTGAAAGGTGCAGTTTTATCACACAGCACAATGCCACAGATGTCGCAAGATTTGAGGGAGCGTGCAATTGGCATGCTGACAGCAGGAATGTCAACCAGAACTGTTGCTCGTGTATTGAATGTTCATTTCTCTACCATAAGCCGTCTCCAAAGGCGTTTCAGAGAATTTGGCAGTACATCCAACCAGCCTCACAACCGCAGACCACGTGTAACCACACCAGCCCAGGACCTCCACATCCAGCATGTTCACCTCCAAGATCGTCTGAGACCAGCCACTCGGACAGCTGCTGGAACAATCGGTTTGCATAACCAAAGAATTTCTGCACAAACTGTCAGAAACTGTCTCAGGGAAGCTCATCTGCATGCTCGTCGTCCTCATCGGGGTCTTGACCTGACTCCAGTTCGTCGTTGTAACCAATTTGAGTGGGCAAATGCTCACATTTGCTGCCGTTTGGCACGTTGGAGAGGTGTTCTCTTCACGGATGATGCGAAGGAGATGTGTTGCACTGCATGAGGCAAATGGTGGTCACACCAGATACTGACTGGTATCCCCCCCCCCAATAAAACAAAACTGCACCTTTCAGAGTGGCCTTTTATTGTGGGCAGTCTAAGGCACACCTGTGCACTAATCATGGTGTCTAATCAGCATCTTGGTATGGCACACCTGTGAGGTGGGATGGATTATCTCAGCAAAGGAGAAGTGCTCAATATCACAGATTTAGACTGGTTTGTGCACAGTATTTGAGGGAAATGGTGATATTGTGTATGTGGAAAAAGTTTTAGATCGTTGAGTTAATCTCATACAAAATGGGAGCAAAACCAAAAGTGTTGCGTTTATATTTTTGTTGAGTATAGTAATGACTTCATGACTTTAATAATTAAGTGTGATTTAGTGAATCAGTGTTCATAAAAGCTCCGTCTGTGATATGTGGTGTACAAAGCACCAATCAAATGACATGGATCTACTTAGCCATTATAGGAAAAAAAAAATGGCTATACTCCTTAAATTGGATGGAGGTTCCAATTTTATGTCTGTTTTTCTTCCAGTTATCAGTCGGAAATCAAGTGCCAAAAAGCAAGGACAAATCGTCCAAATCAAATCAATTTTATTTATATAGCGCCAAATCACAACAAACAGTTGCCCCAAGGCACTTTATATTGTAAGGCAAAAGCCATACAACAACTACAGAAAAACCCCAACGGTCAAAACGACCCCCTGTGAGCAAGCACTTGGCGACAGTAGGAAGGAAAAACTCCTTTTTTGTTGAAAAATTCCTTTTAACAGGAAGAAACCTCCAGCAGAACCAGGCTACCTTATGTCTCTTGTGCTTCTCTCTCCCAGTTTGCCAGTGGGTTTTACTGTCTCATGTTGTAAATCCAACTCATTTTTACGTGCGCTACATGGCTGAGAAGAGGGAAGGTGAGATCCTGTCCCAGAAGATCAACCAGTTCTGCTGCAAAGATGATAGTTTCTTCTCTTCCAGCGATACACTTGAAACTGGTATTAATTTATGTATGTATGTATGTATCTGAAAAAAGCTTTTAAAAATTCAAGAGAAATGTTGAAGATCAAGAGCAAATACTTTGTAGTTGTCCTTGTTGAAATTGAAAAATTATTGGATATTACATAGAGCACAGTCTGGAAAATTAAATTCAAAGCAACCCTGAATTTGTAGTGCATTTCAAGAAACTAAAAAAGTCTTGATTTGCAGTAACATGTTACTGGTGCTGTAGTATGTTGCAGCCTCTTCACACCAGTATGTCATGTTTGTGCATGTGGTCTATTTGCATTGTTGCAGATTGTTCATCAATAAATAAATAACTAAAAATAAGCTCCAGGATGAAAAATCCCATATTTTTCCTTGAATTCTAACGGAGTTTCTGACCAAATGGTGGGCCAAATGAAGTATTGACAAAGTGAAGTTAAAAATCGATGCTTCTAAATATGATTCAGCATAGAAAACTCAACTTTATGTTTGTCTTTCCCCCAAGGTTCATTGATCTTTGTGAAGTGGAAGAAGGGTCTGTGGTATCGGGCCAGGGTGATCAAGATCTTGCAGTCACACAGTTGGCCAGTGTCAGAGTCTTCCTCCTTGACTATGGCCCGATCAGATTCATCACTTTTGAGAGGTATGCAGGCATGTGCCCAGAAGGCAAAACATACAACAGAACACTCACTCCTCAGACATTCTGGACTACGGCAGTCAAATGAGCTTAGAGACAGTACTCTGTAGCTATGACAGATGTCCGTCAATTGGGCTGCCAAAAGACAGCGTTCCTTCTGACACAAAATCAGTGCTAGACGCAACATATAAAATTTACCGCATTCAAAATGTTCAAAGATCAATTTTTAGAATAACTTTGTCAAGGAGCGATGTCGGACGACGGGAGGACGCGAGAAAGACAGTATGAAAAAGTATGATAATGGAATCAAGAATCCATGGAATTGGCACTGGCTTGAATTTAAACCCGGCAGTGAATATCTTCATGAACAGATCCAAAAGATAAAAGAAACTGGAAAAAAAGAGATCACTGCATCTTGTGCCATCCGGGGCCGTATCCACAAAGCAGCCTAAGGCTAAAAATAGCTCCTAGTGATGTTATTCTAAGAAAAATCTTAGAATTCCTCAAATTCTTAGACATTTTTTAGAATTTTCCCTTGGTAAGATGAAGGTGCCAAACTGGTAAGAGGAGGGAGGAGGACTTTTAAGAAGCCTGAGAGTGTCTTAAGCAGACAAGCTGGTGGAAAAGACAGAGAAAGCATAGATATTCTCCGTATGTAGGATGACAGTGAGTCAGTAGCATGTTACCCGCTTGATCTACACACTGTTAATATTATTATTTTTAGTATTAGTAGAATATTGTTACTTTATTTTATTATTACATCTATTTGGTCATTATATTATGTACTCATATTAATATAATACAACCCCAATTCCAATGAAGTTGGGATGTTGTGTGAAATGTAAATAAAAACAGAATACAATGATTTGCAAATTCTGTTCAACCTATATTCAATTGAACACACCACAAAGACAAGATATTTAATGTTCAAACTTTCCTTGAAGGCTCTCAGTTGTCCAGGTGGTTTCCATAGTAGAGAAGGTTGAATCTTCGAATGGATTGGGTTGCTTGACGTGAGGACATTTCGCTTCAAATCGCAGAAGCTTCCTCAGCTAAAATTCTTGCTCTGGTAGTCCGACTTCTGTCTGACCCTTGACTCTTGTAGAGAAGAAGAGTCAAGACAGAAGTCAGACTACCAGAGCAAGAATTTTAGCTGAGGAAGCTTCTGCGATTTGAAGCGAAACGTCCTCGCGTCAAGCAACCCAGTCCAGTCGAAGAGTCAAGCTTCTCTACTAACGTTCAAACTGATAAACTTTTTATGCAAATATTTGCTCATTTTGAAGTGGATGCCTGCAACACGTTTCAAAAAAGCTGGGAGAGTGGTATGTTTACCACTGCGTTACATCACCTTTCCTTCTAGCAACACTTGGTAAGCATTTGTGAACTGAGGACACTAATTGTTGAAGCTTTGTAGGTGGCTGCTATCAAAGCCACCTGGGCTTCCATGACACCTCAGCAGTGCTACAGCATGATTGCCTTCATGCCACGCCACAATGATTCAGTAACTCATGCAAAAAGAGCCCCAACCAAACAAAGTGCATATACACTCAACAAAAATATAAACGCAACACTTTTGGTTTTGCTCCCATTTTGTATGAGATGAACTCAAAGATCTAAAACTTTTTCCACATACACAATATCACCATTTCCCTCAAATATTGTTCACAAACCAGTCTAAATCTGTGATAGTGAGCACTTCTTCCTTTGCTGAGATAATCCATCCCACCTCATAGGTGTGCCATACCAAGATGCTGATTAGACACCATGATTAGTGCACAGGTGTGCCTTAGACTGCCCACAATAAAAGGCCACTCTGAAAGGTGCAGGTTTATTGGGGGGGATACCAGTCAGTATCTGGTGTGACCACCATTTGCCTCATGCAGTGCAACACATCTCCTTCGCATAGAGTTGATCAGGTTGTCAATTATGGGCTGTGGAATGTTGGTCCACTCCTCTTCAATGGCTGTGTGAAGTTGCTGGATATTGGCAGGAACTGGTACACGCTGTCGTATACGATACGTCGTATACGGGCGATTTTAATATCCACACAGATGCTGAGAATGACAGCCTCAACACTGCATTTAATCTATTATTAGACTCTATCGGCTTTGCTCAAAAAGTAAATGAGTCCACCCACCACTTTAATCATATCTTAGATCTTGTTCTGACTTATGGTATGGAAATAGAAGACTTAACAGTATTCCCTGAAAACTCCCTTCTGTCTGATCATTTTTTAATAACATTTACATTTACTCTGATGGACTACCCTGCAGTGGGGAATAAGTTTCATTACACTAGAAGTCTTTCAGAAAGCGCTGTAACTAGGTTTAAGGATATGATTCCTTCGTTATGTTCTCTAATGTCATATACCAACACAGAGCAGAGTAGCTACCTAAACTCTGTAAGGGAGTTAGAGTATCTCGTCAATAGTTTTACATCCTCTTTGAAGACAACTTTGGATGCTGTAGCTCCTCTGAAAAAGAGAGCTTTAAATCAGAAGTGTCTGACTCCGTGGTATAACTCACAAACTCGTAGCTTAAAGCAGATAACCCGTAAGTTGGAGAGGAAATGGCGTCTCACTAATTTAGAAGATCTTCACTTAGCCTGGAAAAAGAGTTTGTTGCTCTATAAAAAAGCCCTCCGTAAAGCTAGGACATCTTTCTACTCATCACTAATTGAAGAAAATAAGAATAACCTCAGGTTTCTTTTCAGCACTGTAGCTAGGCTGACAAAGAGTCAGAGCTCTATTGAGCTGAGTATTCCATTAACTTTAACTAGTAATGACTTCATGGCTTTCTTTGCTAACAAAATTTTGACTATTAGAGAAAAAATTACTCATAACCATCCCAAAGATGTATCGTTATCTTTGGCTGCTTTCAGTGATGCCGGTATTTGGTTAGACTCTTTCTCTCCGGTTGTTCTGTCTGAGTTATTTTCATTGGTTGCTTCGTCCAAACCATCGGCATGTTTATTGGACCCCATTCCTGCCAGGCTGCTCAAGGAAGTCCTACCATTATTTAATGCTTCAATCTTAAATATGATCAATCTATCTTTGTTAGTTGGTTATGTACCACAGGCCTTTAAGGTGGCAGTAATTAAACCATTACTTAAAAAGCCATCACTTGACCCAGCTATCTTAGCTAATTATAGGCCAATTTCCAACCTTCCTTTTCTCTCAAAGATTCTTGAGAGGGTAGTTGTAAAACAGTTAACTGATCACCTGCAGAGGAATGGTCTATTTGAAGAGTTTCAGTCAGGTTTTAGAATTCATCATAGTACAGAAACAGCATTAGTGAAGGTTACAAATGATCTTCTTATGGCTTCGGACAGTGGACTTATCTCTGTGCTTGTTCTGTTGGACCTCAGTGCTGCTTTTGATACTGTTGACCATAAAATTTTATTACAGAGATTAGAGCATGTCATAGGTATTAAAGGCACTGCGCTGCGGTGGTTTGAATCATATTTGTCTAATAGATTACAGTTTGTTCATGTAAATGGGGAATCTTCTTCACAGACTAAAGTTAATTATGGAGTTCCACAAGGTTCTGTGCTAGGACCAATTTTATTCACTTTATACATGCTTCCCTTAGGCAGTATTATTAGACGGTATTGCTTAAATTTTCATTGTTACGCAGATGATACCCAGCTTTATCTATCCATGAAGCCAGAGGATACACACCAATTAGCTAAACTGCAGGATTGTCTTACAGACATAAAGACATGGATGACCTCTAATTTCCTGCTTTTAAACTCAGATAAAACTGAAGTTATTGTACTTGGCCCCACAAATCTTAGAAGCATGGTGTCTAACCAGATCGTTACTCTGGATGGCATTTCCCTGATCTCTAGTAATACTGTGAGAAATCTTGGAGTCATTTTTGATCAGGATATGTCATTCAAAGCGCATATCAAACAAATATGTAGGACTGCCTTTTTGCATTTACGCAATATCTCTAAAATCAGAAAGGTCTTGTCTCAGAGTGATGCTGAAAAACTAATTCATGCATTTATTTCCTCTAGGCTGGACTATTGTAATTCATTATTATCAGGTTGTCCTAAAAGTTCCCTAAAAAGCCTTCAGTTGGTTCAGAATGCTGCAGCTAGAGTATTGACGGGGACTAGCAGGAGAGAGCATATCTCACCCGTGTTGGCCTCTCTTCATTGGCTTCCTGTTAATTCTAGAATAGAATTTAAAATTCTTCTTCTTACTTATAAGGTTTTGAATAATCAGGTCCCATCTTATCTTAGGGACCTTGTAGTACCATATTACCCCATTAGAGCGCTTCGTTCTCAGACTGCGGGCTTACTTGTAGTTCCTAGGGTTTGTAAGAGTAGAATGGGAGGCAGAGCCTTCAGCTTTCAGGCTCCTCTCCTGTGGAACCAGCTCCCAATTCAGATCAGGGAGACAGATACCCTCTCTACTTTTAAGATTAGGCTTAAAACTTTCCTTTTCGCTAAGGCTTATAGTTAGGGCTGGATGGGTGACCCTGGACCATCCCTTGGTTATGCTGCTTTAGACGTAGATTGTGGGGGGGTTCCCATGATGCACTGTTTCTTTCTCTTTTTGCTCCGTATGCATCACTCTGCATTTAATCATTAGTGATCGATCTCTGCCCCCCTTCACGGCATGTCTTTTTCCTGGTTTTTTCCCTCAGCCCCAACCAGTCTCAGCAGAAGACTGCCCCTCCCTGAGCCTGGTTCTGCTGGAGGTTTCTTCCTGTTAAAAGGGAGTTTTTCCTTCCCACTGTTGCCAAGTGCTTGCTCATAGGGGGTCATTTTGACCGTTGGGGTTTTTCATAATTATTGTATGGCCTTGCCTTACAATATGGAGCGCCTTGGGGCAACTGTTTGCTGTGATTTGGCGCTATATAAGAAAAAAGTTGGTTGGTTGGTTGGTATACGCCGGTCCAAAGCATCCCAAACATGCTCAATAGGTGACATGTCCGGTGAGTATGCCGGCCATGCAAGAACTGGGACATTTTCAGCTTCCAAGAATTGTGTACAGATCCTTGCAACATGGGGCCGTGCATTATCCTTTTTATTGAAAAATTATAATAATGCACAACTCAGGTCAAAGTCTGGATCAATGACAGTTCACTTGCCCTACAAGGATGTTTCGATTGCACAGACTGGTCTCTATTCCAGGAGGACTGCCCAGATATTGATGAACTCACCGATGTTGTGTGTAGCTATATCTCATTTTGCAGAGACTCCGTGATTCCTTCTATGGAGGTAAAACTTTTTCCTAATAATAAACCATGGCTCTCTAAGGATATTAGGGGACTTATTCACAAAAGGAAAATTGCCTTTGATATGGGTGATGACCTTACAGAAAGAAAACTAAAGAAGGAAGTGAGGTCTGAAATAAAAAAGGCAAAATTAAGGTATAAAGATAAAATTGAGGCTGAACTGAGCAGTAACAATTTGAGGAAAGCCTGGAATGGAATGAGAACAATGACAGGGTTACTGAGGAAGGGGAATGACAAAATTTCATTGGATGGTTTTACTTCAGATAAAGAGTTAGCAGATGATTTAAACAGTTTTTATCTTCGATTTGAAAATCAGAATTTTATTGCACGGACAGGTGTTTTTAAAGATACTTTGACAATGTCTCCAGCGTTTTCTATTGATGTGGATGATGTGGCAAATCTTTTTCAGAAAACTAAGGCTAAGAGCCCTGGACCTGATAATATCTGTGGTAAAGTATTAAAAACTTGTGTGGATCAGCTGAAACTTGATCCTCACCTGATTAGTTGGATAACTGACTTTTTAACTCATAGGTCACAGTGTGTGAGAGTCAATGGTGTTCTTTCTCGTGTGCTCCCCTCTTCTACTGGCTCTCCTCAGGGTTGCTGCTTGTCACCCCTGCTCTTTATTTTGTACACTGAGTGCCGCAGCAGTGTCAGTAATAGACACATCTTAAAGTTTACTGATGATACAGTTATTGTCAGTCTTCTTCAGGGAGATGAGCAGGACCACGGGCCTGCTGTTGATGACTTTGTCTCTTGGTGTGAGGAGGCTTTCTGGAATTGAATATGTCAAAAACTAAAGATATGATTATTGATTTTAGGAAGTATACCTGTTTTCCATCACCAACTGTTCTTAAAAATGTTGATGTTGAGATGGTGGAGAGCTATAAATATCTGGGTGTGGTCCTTGATAATAAACTTTGCTTTGAACCTCATGTTGATGTTATCTCCAAAAAGGTTCAGCAAAGATTGTTCTTTTTGAGGAAGATGAGAACCTTCCAGGTTTCTTCTGAGATGATGACTCTTTTTTATAGAAGTTTTATTGAATCAGTTTTGACTTTTTGTATTGTTGCTTGGTTTGGAAATTTGACTTGTCCAAATAAGAGTCATCTTGGCAGTCTTGTCAAAACTGCTGGAAAAATCTCAGGCAGTCACCAGGCCGGGGTAATGTCCATCTATAACAGACAGGTCCTGAGAAAGGCTAATGCTGTTCTGGATTGTTCTAATCATCCACTGAAAAAAGAGTTTGAGCTTCTGCCGTCAGGCCGTCGTTTTAGGGCTCCTATGACGAGGCATAAAAGATTTCAGGTCTCGTTTATTCCTAGTGCAATTTTATTACTCAATGGCAATTAGCCTTTGATGTTGTTTATTTTGCACTACTATTGCTTATTTGCACATATTGCATTTTTGCAATACTTTTTGTTTTTGGCATGGACTCTGGATTGAATATTTGACATTGTATGGGTATTGTTTTATTGTTTTTATTATTATTAAGTTTTACTTTTATTACTAAGTTTGGTGATAAACGTTACTTAGTTAGTTATTATTATTAAGTTTATTCCTTTGTTTCCTTCCTTGTTTGATTTTAGACTTTTAATTGGGTCTTATTTTCACTGTTGATATTGTTATCTTTGTGTACCTTGTCCTTTGTGTGCTCCTGCTGCAACATTAATTTCCCTTTACGGGACAATAAAGAAATTCTGATTCTGATTCTGAACTCTTTACATGCCATAATTATAGTACATTCTATAGTATATCTTTCTTTTGAAATGGAAACATAATTTTTATTTTATTCTTTTATTCCTGTATTCCTTTGTTTTATATCACACTTGCTTTGCCAATGTAAACGTGTGTTTCCTGTAGCAGTAAAGCCCCTTTGAATTGAACTAAATTGAATTAGACTCATACTGCTGCTGGCTTCGGTTGGGGACAGAAAATGGATGGATGGATGAGAATCACACTGATTTGTGATCATTTTGTTTGTTTTTTAAGTGGAGCTGTCCGTGGTGCTGACCTGTTGTTTCAGCACCAGACAGAGGTCCTGATTTACTGAGATCTCAGTATTTATTTTCAAAGAGTAAATGTGCAGTTGACTGTGGTAGAAAGTCGTATGTAAATGAGAATTTTGCACGTGTTAATGAACACAAAATTATTTTAAATGAGCACATAAGTAAACCTGTAATTGCAAACAAAGGTTTCTGTGCCAAATATTAAAGTGTGTTTTTCAATTGTATCAAATACTTATTTAATGCAATAAAATTCAAATTAATTGTTTAAAAATAATACAATGTGATTTTCTGATTTTTTTTTTTAAGATTCTGTCTCACAGTTGAAGTGTATAAAAATTACAGACTTCTCCATTCTTCGTAGACAGTGGATCAAATACTTATTTGCCTCACTGTATCCGGCTGCACCTCCCTCAAATACTTCTCTACTACTCATACAAAACCACAACTCTTCTCTTGGCACTGGCATTAGCTTTCTTTAAGCCCACAATCAATCAGTGAACTTGAACTCATTATTTGATCTTTGCTGGTCTTTGATAGATAAGTTGTTAAGATGTGAATTTCATGGTTTTTCTGTGCAGTGTTTTGTTAATTTTTCTGTCATTGGACCATGTTTCATGTTTACTGGACTTACTTTTTGAAGATATGCCAGACTTCCTGTTTTTTGACAACCTGCAGTGGATTTTCTTCTATAACTTTGGCAGCTTTTGAGTGATCAAATTCATCTTTAAAACATAAGGCCTCAACTGCCCATCAAATGTATGTGCAACTCAAAGTGCAGCGGATGAAACAGTAGGTGTTACATTTGCTGCAATTTAAAATAAGTAAATAGATAAAGTTATTTATTAAAACATTTTCCCTGAAATCCAAAAACAAAAGTTTTTAAGAAAAAAGGGAATCAGTTTATTTTGAGGAGCTGGTGGTTATCAAACTGATACAAGAATGGGGGGGGGGGGTCAAAAATCTGTGTCCGATCCCTGCATCCTCTTCCTCTTTGTGACATCGACACACTTGTAAATCCAGGTGGTTGATGGGTTTTATGTGACAGGAGTCCAAGGTGTCCGTGATTTTGGAGACTGAGACGCAGCAGGTGGATTCCGGCCCCCTCCCATCCTCAGTATCACTCATGGAAAAATTAACAGATGAATTTATTATAAAATATCTTTTTATCCATCCATCCATGCATCTATTTTTAAGCCTGCTTATTCCAGTTCTCATCCACAGGCCAAGCAGGTTTTTGGTCCCACTTAAAGTACATACGTATCTCTGGTAAACTGACTGTTGTAAATAAATGAATAATTAAGAAAATATTGATGTATTGTGTTTTATTTATGGTGCAATTAAGTCATAAACAGGGTCAAAAGTTAAAGTTACTCAAATTTTGATAAAAAGTGATGGAAATTACTGGTTGAAAAAAAAAGATTAATAAATGGAATTGTTTTGACTGTGCTGAATGTTTGGTTCTAAACTAAAGGTCAAACATGGTCAGCATCCATAGGATTCTATGACATGTGACCCTGTGACATGATAACTGAGCATGACAGATGGTGCAAAATATTCATTTGTAAAACTGTTAAATAAACAAATAATATGCATCACCTTTTTACCAAAATTGGAGCAACTTTAACTTTAGACCCCTGTACAAACTGAAATTGACCTTTGTCACTATTTTTGCAGTTTTTACACCATAATCTTCAGTCACAGATCATCCAAACTGTACCTTTTTGGAATATTTATTATCAAACAAATATTGCCCCAACATGGGTGTTTTATGTTACATGAACATAAGTGCAACATGTAGCTTCTACAACCCCAATTCCAATGAAGTTGGGATGTTGTGTGAAATGTAAATAAAAACAGAATACAATGATTTGCAAATCCTCTTCAACATATATTCAGTTGAATACACCACAAAGACAAGATATTTAATGTTCAAACTGATAAACTTTATTGTTTTTGTGCAAATATTTGCTCATTTTTGAAACTGATGCCTGCAACATGTTTCAAAAAAGCCTTTCCTTCTAACAACACTCAATAAGCATTTTGAGCCTTTTGGGGATGCTCGTTTAATACGTAATCATGACACTCACAATTTGTGTCCTCACGCTTATATAAAATCAAGTTTTATGAGTGAACATATTCAAATCATGCAGTTTTAACTTAACAAGAACTTAAAATCTAACTTGCTCAGTGAACACAATAAAATTATAGAAAGTATTTCCACCAAAGTATAATGTGTTAACGTAGCCAGAAAGAATTTTGCTGAGTGACCTAAATGTAAATTTGTTGGGTCAATATGATGAATTTGTGTTACTGTTACTCAATTACCATGGTTCAGGCCAACTAGATTTGTAAGGGCAAATGTAACAAAAAATGAAAAGTAAGTCCCTTCAGCTTCTCCCTTATTTGTGCTCGGGGTTTGTCACAGCAAATCTGAGGTGGCTCTGTATGTTGAATTGGCACAAGTTTTATGCCGAATGCCGTTTCTGATGCATACATAATTTTATTATGTTCCCTGAGCAAGTTAGTTTTTGAGTGTACATTTTAATATGATTAAAATATGTTGCTGCTTCTGGATCTTCAAGTGTCGTAGAGCTCGGGGTGGGAGTCTTCCTCCAGGCTTGCCTTCATTCTGTATGGCACCTGCTCCTCCGTTGTCAAAGCGTGCCACTGCAAACAGACAAAAACACACCGTCAGCACACACACGGCTCTTCAGTGATGAAGCTGTGAATGTCTCACACATCAACACTCACTTTATCTCCCAGAATCCTGTTCACAATGGCACCGTTGGTGATGTTGTACTCCATCTCGACGGCTCTCCGCTGCTCCCGGGCAAAAAAGTGAAAGGCGTTAGGAGGCCTTTTTTTTGCCTGTTTCTTGGAAAGCTGGGTCTTTGCCTTTCTCTTCTTGGTCTCTCTGTTGGAATGCAAAAACAAACAAAAAAAGGATACATTTTCAGGCCTTCACATGAAGCATTTTGTGATTAATGGTGGTGCCAGTGGAATTCCCCAGAAAAGTTTGAAAAACTATTTTAAAATGAAGCTGTTTCCTGCATTCTGGCCTCTAAATGCCACCTGAAGATGGATGTCATTTTTAGTAATATTAGCTTTACTAATCCTTCACCTTTGTGTCCTGCAACCAGCCACAGGATCACAGACTTTACATTTTCCATATTCTAATGCAGATCTGGTGCGTTGACTGTTGAACACAATTAGTTCATTCACGTTTAATTTAGTCTTTTCTGCTTCTTATTTTAATGAGCCCAATAAAACAAAGTCAGTTCTTGTCTGTGGCGTGTTGTTAAAATTGAACACCTCACTCCTGAATTATCTAAAACAAAAAAGGTGAACTGAAGAGAAGTAGATTCCAACATAAGATGAAGTGTTGAAAAGTGATGTGTGTCATTGTGTTTCTCTTTGTGTGTGTGACTTACAACTGTCCAACAGGCTGCTGGCTCCCAGCTGAGGTTCCAGGTGTAGGTGTGGAAACATCTGCCTGGTCCATGAAGGGAAACCACATCTGTACAGGCTGCAACATACAAAAAGAGAGAATTAGCTGCAGTAGTTTTTCAGTGAAGACCTGTAGGTCATCCAGGTCCTGTGGAGAATGAGGGAAGCTTCAAGAGAACACAGACAGGGACTGGGTCATCACGGCCTTCCAGGGCCTCATTTATAAACCTCTGCATACAGTCACCACAAAAACTACATGCACGTACACAGGCAGAAAGGCAGAAATGAGCATGCACAGTCCATGAAGTTCTACAGCTTCATGGGGGGGACAGATAAGGATTTTCTTAAAACAAGACGTCAGATTTCAGTTAGTTTGCCAGAAAGCACATGAGAGATTTAAGCTTAAATGTGATCTGTTTACTCGCCAGAAAAAAACTTTAATATGGATACGAGACCAAGAGCAACAGATAAAAATAACAGTGCACTCTTTCTCCAATCACAGCTACAGAAGCCTGTTGGCAGCATGTTTCCTCAACCCGTTTGTGTTATCAGTTTTTGCAGTGATGTATATACACATATACCATCATTAAAGCTATCTGTGGTTCTTCTGCAGGCGGACGTAGAAGAGCAGAGAGGCTTTCAACTGGCTGTTCTGTCAAGAACGCCTCTGCCGCTGCTGCTGCTGCCTTTTCCATCTCCTCGATGGTCGCCTCTACTTCTTCCCAACTCATCTGGGCAATGGTGTCCTCAAATGTGATCAACAGATCAGCCCCATGAAATGGCTCCATGGGGAAGCCTGTGGGTCAGCTGGCTGGAAGTTCTTCTTTGATCAATAAGCTGACTGGTTTCCTGTGACACACATCAATGAAAATCATCAGTTCTTTACTTGGACCTCTGGGAACCATCACTTTCTTTCCCCACAAACAATAAATCCAGATGAAACAGGATGTGTATTTTTTTATTTTAAAAAATTATTATTTGTGCACCTTTCAATTATCCTAACTTGTTATCCAGTTATAAAAGGGACCATTCCAGATTCTTTCTTTTCTTTTAATTTTTTGAACAATTACAGGTGAGTAGTTGACCAATAATAATTGATGAATAGAAACTAAATTGAATCTGTGTTTTTCTGTCTATAATCACTGGTATACAATTTTTAGAAGATGTCTGCTTCAGAAATAAAATGTGATATTTATTATAGATTTTGGCAGGCTGAATCAAATATGACCCTGAAAATGGTTGATGTTTCCAAGATATTTAAGTTTTTTTTTTTTTAACACAATTCAAGCAATTTGAAATAATTTCAGTGCAAAGACAAAGGGAGCAAACTGAAGCTGAACACCGATGATCTCTAATTCCAACCCCATCAGGAGCTGCGACCCTGTTACCTGTTGCCTAGACAACACAAATGTTCTCTTTTTAATTCATATAAATTTACTAATGCAAAACGCACAATTACTCCAGTTTCAGTCGCGTTTCACCCCCCCCCCCCAAAAAACGCCGTAAAAAACGCCGTTTTGTCAGCTATTACGGCGCTTTTTACGCCGTAATTAAAGACGACGCCGTTAAATGCGCTGTAATGTGTCAAACAATACGCCGTTTTAAATGCTGCAATGGAGCCCTTAAAAAAAACGCCGTAAAAAACACCGCTCAGATTCACACAACGCACCTAAAATACGCGCGTCTGTGCACTTCACCACGCGCGTAATCTGCGGCGTTTTTTTGGGGGGGGGGGGGTGAAACGCGACTGAAACTGGAGTAATTGTGGCACTGTTGGCTTGCCGTACAGCGACACAACTATGACGTCACACGTACCTTTAAATAGCGCGCGCGTTAATACAAATGTGTCAGTCCGCAAAGTGAGTTGGTGAAACCAGACGGAGGTTCACGCAGTTGTCAGCTCCGATCAAAAAAATAACTTGTCTGTGAGTTTTTTCCACAAGAAACAACTTCTTCAGCAGTTGTTTGTGGAATTACAAGTAAAACAGGTAAACTGAGATGATTTTAAAAAAATAAATATAAAACAAATTACGATCATAACCGTTAGTGTAATTAAACAGGATAAGGTGCGCAAATAACGATAATTTTACAAAAGATGCACATCCTGTTTCATCTGAATTTAATGTTTGTGAGGAAAATATAGTGAAGGACCATGATCTGAGTAGAAATAACTTTGCATTAGTAAATTAAAAAGAGAATGTTCGTGTCGTCTAGGCAACAGGTAGGAAGTAAACAAAAACAGGTTAGATTGTTTGTCACACCTAGATTTTATTTATAATAATTACACGTGGCATTTTTGAACCTGTAGGTGAAAGCAGTGTTTGGAAAATTGCTTTTTATGCATGTATTAAAAAAATCTGAGATCTAAAAGATCTAAATAGAAATAACTTTTTGCATTAGTAAATTTATATGAATTAAAAAGAGAACATTTGTGTTGTCTAGGCAACAGGTAACAGGGTCGCAGCTCCTGATGGGGTTGGAATTAGAGATCATCGGTGTTCAGCTTCAGTTTGCTCCCTTTGTCTTTGCACTGAAATTATTTCAAATTGCTTGAATTGTGTTAAAAAAACCAAAACTTAAATATCTTGGAAACATCAGCCATTTTCAGGGTCATATTTGATTCAGCCTGCCAAAATCTATAATAAATATCACATTTTATTTCTGAAGCAGACATCTTCTAAAAATTGTATACCAGTGATTATAGACAGAAAAACACAGATTCAATTTAGTTTCTATTCATCAATTATTATTGGTCAACTACTCACCTGTAATTGTTCAAAAAATTAAAAGAAAAGAAAGAATCTGGAATGGTCCCTTTTATAACTGGATAACAAGTTAGGATAATTGAAAGGTGCACAAATAATTTTTTTTAAATAAAAAAATACACATCCTGTTTCATCTGGATTTATAGTTTGTGGGGAAAGAAAGTGATGGTTCCCAGAGGTCCAAGTAAAGAACTGATGATTTTCATTGATGTGTGTCACAGGAAACCAGTCAGCTTATTGATCAAAGAAGAACTTCCAGCCAGCTGACCCACAGGCTTCCCCATGGAGCCATTTCATGGGGCTGATCTGTTGATCACATTTGAGGACACCATTGCCCAGATGAGTTGGGAAGAAGTAGAGGCGACCATCGAGGAGATGGAAAAGGCAGCAGCAGCAGCGGCAGAGGCGTTCTTGACAGAACAGCCAGTTGAAAGCCTCTCTGCTCTTCTACGTCCGCCTGCAGAAGAACCACAGATCGCTTTAATGATGGTATATGTGTATATACATCACTGCAAAAACTGATAACACAAACGGGTTGAGGAAACATGCTGCCAACAGGCTTCTGTAGCTGTGATTGGAGAAAGAGTCCACTGTTATTTTTATCTGTTGCTCTTGGTCTCGTATCCATATTAAAGTTTTTTCTGGCAGAAAACGTCTGAGAAGTCCTTCATCCCAAAGCCTTGTCTCAGTGCTTTCTTCAAAATAAAAAGTGGTCCTCTTTGAATTTATTTCCATGACATTAATAAACAGCTAATGACTAGCTTCTAATGCATACAGTGATAAAAGCACTCACCCTCAGTAGGAATATTATCTGACACAGAATAATTTTGATACGAGTAAACAGATCACATTTAAGCTTAAATCTCTCATGTGCTTTCTGGCAAACTAACTGAAATCTGACGTCTTGTTTTAAGAAAATCCTTATCTGTCCCCCCCCCCCCCCCATGAAGCTGTAGAACTTCATGGACTGTGCATGCTCATTTCTGCCTTTCTGCCTGTGTACGTGCATGTAGTTTTTGTGGTGACTGTATGCAGAGGTTTATAAATGAGGCCCTGGAAGGCCGTGATGACCCAGTCCGTCTGTGTTCTCTTGAAGCTTCCCTCATTCTCCACAGGACCTGGATGACCTACAGGTCTTCACTGAAAAACTACTGCAGCTAATTCTCTCTTTTTGTATGTTGCAGCCTGTACAGATGTGGTTTCCCTTCATGGACCAGGCAGATGTTTCCACACCTACACCTGGAACCTCAGCTGGGAGCCAGCAGCCTGTTGGACAGTTGTAAGTCACACACACATTAAAGAGAAACACAATGACACACATCACTTTTCAACACTTCATCTTATGTTGGAATCTACTTCTCTTCAGTTCACCTTTTTTGTTTTAGATAATTCAGGAGTGAGGTGTTCAATTTTAACAACACGCCACAGACAAGAACTGACTTTGTTTTATTGGGCTCATTAAAATAAGAAGCAGAAAAGACTAAATTAAACGTGAATGAACTAATTGTGTTCAACAGTCAACGCACCAGATCTGCATTAGAATATGGAAAATGTAAAGTCTGTGATCCTGTGGCTGGTTGCAGGACACAAAGGTGAAGGATTAGTAAAGCTAATATTACTAAAAATGACATCCATCTTCAGGTGGCATTTAGAGGCCAGAATGCAGGAAACAGCTTCATTTTAAAATAGTTTTTCAAACTTTTCTGGGGAATTCCACTGGCACCACCATTAATCACAAAATGCTTCATGTGAAGGCCTGAAAATGTATCCTTTTTTTGTTTGTTTTTGCATTCCAACAGAGAGACCAAGAAGAGAAAGGCAAAGACCCAGCTTTCCAAGAAACAGGCAAAAAAAAGGCCTCCTAACGCCTTTCACTTTTTTGCCCGGGAGCAGCGGAGAGCCGTCGAGATGGAGTACAACATCACCAACGGTGCCATTGTGAACAGGATTCTGGGAGATAAAGTGAGTGTTGATGTGTGAGACATTCACAGCTTCATCACTGAAGAGCCGTGTGTGTGCTGACGGTGTGTTTTTGTCTGTTTGCAGTGGCACGCTTTGACAACGGAGGAGCAGGTGCCATACAGAATGAAGGCAAGCCTGGAGGAAGACTCCCACCCCGAGCTCTACGACACTTGAAGATCCAGAAGCAGCAACATATTTTAATCATATTAAAATGTACACTCAAAAACTAACTTGCTCAGGGAACATAATAAAATTATGTATGCATCAGAAACGGCATTTGGCATAAACTTGTGCCAATTCAACATACAGAGCCACCTCAGATTTGCTGTGACAAACCCCGAGCACAAATAAGGGAGAAGCTGAAGGGACTTACTTTTCATTTTTTGTTACATTTGCCCTTACAAATCTAGTTGGCCTGAACCATGGTAATTGAGTAACAGTAACACAAATTCATCATATTGACCCAACAAATTTACATTTAGGTCACTCAGCAAAATTCTTTCTGGCTACATTAACACATTATACTTTGGTGGAAATACTTTCTATAATTTTATTGTGTTCACTGAGCAAGTTAGATTTTAAGTTCTTGTTAAGTTAAAACTGCATGATTTGAATATGTTCACTCATAAAACTTGATTTTATATAAGCGTGAGGACACAAATTGTGAGTGTCATGATTACGTATTAAACGAGCATCCCCAAAAGGCTCAAAATGCTTATTGAGTGTTGTTAGAAGGAAAGGCTTTTTTGAAACATGTTGCAGGCATCAGTTTCAAAAATGAGCAAATATTTGCACAAAAACAATAAAGTTTATCAGTTTGAACATTAAATATCTTGTCTTTGTGGTGTATTCAACTGAATATATGTTGAAGAGGATTTGCAAATCATTGTATTCTGTTTTTATTTACATTTCACACAACATCCCAACTTCATTGGAATTGGGGTTGTAGAAGCTACATGTTGCACTTATGTTCATGTAACATAAAACACCCATGTTGGGGCAATATTTGTTTGATAATAAATATTCCAAAAAGGTAGTTTGGATGATCTGTGACTGAAGATTATGGTGTAAAAACTGCAAAAATAGTGACAAAGGTCAATTTCAGTTTGTACAGGGGTCTAAAGTTAAAGTTGCTCCAATTTTGGTAAAAAGGTGATGCATATTATTTGTTTATTTAACAGTTTTACAAATGAATATTTTGCACCATCTGTCATGCTCAGTTATCATGTCACAGGGTCACATGTCATAGAATCCTATGGATGCTGACCATGTTTGACCTTTAGTTTAGAACCAAACATTCAGCACAGTCAAAACAATTCCATTTATTAATCTTTTTTTTTCAACCAGTAATTTCCATCACTTTTTATCAAAATTTGAGTAACTTTAACTTTTGACCCTGTTTATGACTTAATTGCACCATAAATAAAACACAATACATCAATATTTTCTTAATTATTCATTTATTTACAACAGTCAGTTTACCAGAGATACGTATGTACTTTAAGTGGGACCAAAAACCTGCTTGGCCTGTGGATGAGAACTGGAATAAGCAGGCTTAAAAATAGATGCATGGATGGATGGATAAAAAGATATTTTATAATAAATTCATCTGTTAATTTTTCCATGAGTGATACTGAGGATGGGAGGGGGCCGGAATCCACCTGCTGCGTCTCAGTCTCCAAAATCACGGACACCTTGGACTCCTGTCACATAAAACCCATCAACCACCTGGATTTACAAGTGTGTTGATGTCACAAAGAGGAAGAGGATGCAGGGATCGGACACAGATTTTTGACCCCCCCCCCCCATTCTTGTATCAGTTTGATAACCACCAGCTCCTCAAAATAAACTGATTCCCTTTTTTCTTAAAAACTTTTGTTTTTGGATTTCAGGGAAAATGTTTTAATAAATAACTTTATCTATTTACTTATTTTAAATTGCAGCAAATGTAACACCTACTGTTTCATCCGCTGCACTTTGAGTTGCACATACATTTGATGGGCAGTCGAGGCCTTATGTTTTAAAGATGAATTTGATCACTCAAAAGCTGCCAAAGTTATAGAAGAAAATCCACTGCAGGTTGTCAAAAAACAGGAAGTCTGGCATATCTTCAAAAAGTAAGTCCAGTAAACATGAAACATGGTCCAATGACAGAAAAATTAACAAAACACTGCACAGAAAAACCATGAAATTCACATCTTAACAACTTATCTATCAAAGACCAGCAAAGATCAAATAATGAGTTCAAGTTCACTGATTGATTGTGGGCTTAAAGAAAGCTAATGCCAGTGCCAAGAGAAGAGTTGTGGTTTTGTATGAGTAGTAGAGAAGTATTTGAGGGAGGTGCAGCCGGATACAGTGAGGCAAATAAGTATTTGATCCACTGTCTACGAAGAATGGAGAAGTCTGTAATTTTTATACACTTCAACTGTGAGACAGAATCTTAAAAAAAAAAATCAGAAAATCACATTGTATTATTTTTAAACAATTAATTTGAATTTTATTGCATTAAATAAGTATTTGATACAATTGAAAAACACACTTTAATATTTGGCACAGAAACCTTTGTTTGCAATTACAGGTTTACTTATGTGCTCATTTAAAATAATTTTGTGTTCATTAACACGTGCAAAATTCTCATTTACATACGACTTTCTACCACAGTCAACTGCACATTTACTCTTTGAAAATAAATACTGAGATCTCAGTAAATCAGGACCTCTGTCTGGTGCTGAAACAACAGGTCAGCACCACGGACAGCTCCACTTAAAAAACAAACAAAATGATCACAAATCAGTGTGATTCTCATCCATCCATCCATTTTCTGTCCCCAACCGAAGCCAGCAGCAGTATGAATATAATTCAATTTAGTTCAATTCAAAGGGGCTTTACTGCTACAGGAAACACACGTTTACATTGGCAAAGCAAGTGTGATATAAAACAAAGGAATACAGGAATAAAAGAATAAAATAAAAATAAAAATTATGTTTCCATTTCAAAAGAAAGATATACTATAGAATGTACTATAATTATGGCATGTAAAGAGTTCAGAATCAGAATCAGAATCAGAATTTCTTTATTGTCCCGTAAAGGGAAATTAATGTTGCAGCAGGAGCACACAAAGGACAAGGTACACAAAGATAACAATATCAACAGTGAAAATAAGACCCAATTAAAAGTCTAAAATCAAACAAGGAAGGAAACAAAGGAATAAACTTAATAATAATAACTAACTAAGTAACTTTTATCACTAAACTTAGTAATAAAATTAAAACTTAATAATAATAATAATAATAATAAAAACAATAAAACAATACCCATACAATGTCAAATATTCAATCCAGAGTCCATGCCAAAAACAAAAAGTATTGCAAAAATGCAATATGTGCATGTGCAAATAAGCAATAGTAGTGCAAAATAAACAACATCAAAGGCTAATTGCCATTGAGTAATAAAATTGCACTAGGAATAAACGAGACCTGAAATCTTTTATGCCTCGTCATAGGAGCCCTAAAACGACGGCCTGAGGGCAGAAGCTCAAACTCTTTTTTCAGTGGATGATTAGAACAATCCAGAACAGCATTAGCCTTTCTCAGGACCTGTCTGTTATAGATGGACATTACCCCGGCCTGCTGACTGCCTGAGATTTTTCCAGCAGTTTTGACAAGACTGCCAAGATGACTCTTATTTGGACAAGTCAAATTTCCAAACCAAGCAACAATACAAAAAGTCAAAACTGATTCAATAAAACTTCTATAAAAAAGAGCCATCATCTCAGAAGAAACCTGGAAGGTTCTCATCTTCCTCAAAAAGAACAATCTTTGCTGAACCTTTTTGGAGATAACATCAACATGAGGTTCAAAGCAAAGTTTATTATCAAGGACCACACCCAGATATTTATAGCTCTCCACCATCTCAACATCAACATTTTTAAGAACAGTTGGTGATGGAAAACAGGTATACTTCCTAAAATCAATAATCATATCTTTAGTTTTTGACATATTCAATTCCAGAAAGACTCCTCACACCAAGAGACAAAGTCATCAACAGCAGGCCCGTGGTCCTGCTCATCTCCCTGAAGAAGACTGACAATAACTGTATCATCAGTAAACTTTAAGATGTGTCTATTACTGACACTGCTGCGGCACTCATTAGTGTACAAAATAAAGAGCAGGGGTGACAAGCAGCAACCCTGAGGAGAGCCAGTAGAAGAGGGGAGCACACGAGAAAGAACACCATTGACTCTCACACACTGTGACCTATGAGGTAAAAAGTCAGTTATCCAACTAATCAGGTGAGGATCAAGTTTCAGCTGATCCACACAAGTTTTTAATACTTTACCACAGATATTATCAGGTCCAGGGCTCTTAGCCTTAGTTTTCTTAAAAAGATTTGCCACATCATCCACATCAATAGAAAATGCTGGAGACATTGTCAAAGTATCTTTAAAAACACCTGTCCGTGCAATAAAATTCTGATTTTCAAATCAAAGATAAAAACTGTTTAAATCATCTGCTAACTCTTTATCTGAAGTAAAACCATCCAATGAAATTTTGTCATTCCCCTTCCTCAGTAACCCTGTCATTGTTCTCATTCCATTCCAGGCTTTCCTCAAATTGTTACTGCTCAGTTCAGCCTCAATTTTATCTTTATACCTTAATTTTGCCTTTTTTATTTCAGACCTCACTTCCTTCTTTAGTTTTCTTTCTGTAAGGTCATCACCCATATCAAAGGCAATTTTCCTTTTGTGAATAAGTCCCCTAATATCCTTAGAGAGCCATGGTTTATTATTAGGAAAAAGTTTTACCTCCATAGAAGGAATCACGGAGTCTCTGCAAAATGAGATATAGCTACACACAACATCGGTGAGTTCATCAATATCTGGGCAGTCCTCCTGGAATAGAGACCAGTCTGTGCAATCGAAACATCCTTGTAGGGCAAGTGAACTGTCATTGATCCAGACTTTGACCTGAGTTGTGCATTATTATAATTTTTCAATAAAAAGGCTGATTTACATATGAGATAATTAACTTTAAACATTAACAGAAGTGTTTTTGCTATTAAAAGGAGATATAAGCTTATTATTATTATTATTATTATTATTATTATTATTATTATTATTATTATTATTATAAAATAAATTTAAAAACATCCAAAGTGATGTTTGACCAAACTATTAGGAGAACCGATCGAGTGTCTGCACTAAGTTCAGTATCCTGCCTCCAGGAAAAATGCCACATTTTGTAAAGGTGAGTCACCACAACTGCAAAAAGATCATCTGAAAAAACAGGCACAAAAGTACACGAAAGTCACCTGGTATGATTGGGAACCAGGACAGAGTTGAACCCTAAGTGGGCGTGCCTCATTATGCAAGTTTTCTAAATTTCACCAAAACTCAAATGTTTGTCCTTCAGAGCTGAAACTTCATATCATATAGTTAATCATATTAAAATGAATATCTTTCCATATATTAAATCAAATACCACCAAAGTTGAAAGAAATTTCCCTTTTGTGCAGAAATTAAGTTTAAATTTTCTGTTTAATTTAAGTCCAACTTTCCTATTTTTTTTTATTTCTTTTTACATATGAGTTATAATGTTAAAGGGGGCGTGGCTCACACTGTACAACTTATCAAGCTGAAAAGTTTATGGATCTGTTGATGTTACTCATATACAACGAATTACATTTAATCACCTGCAGGTGGCGCTGTATTGAAGGAAAATGCATTTTGATCTGAAATACGCATTGCAGTCAACATTCAACCAATCAAACGTCCCACATATTTCTCAGTGTACTGAATGTTCTACAATGTGCCACGCCCATTTCAACCTTTTAATTAATAAATAAATATATTTATTTGTTTCGAATTGCAGCACATGTAACACCTACTGCTTCAACCTCTGCCTTGGCCATGAGTCTCATCTGGACATAGAGTTGCACAAATATTTCTCTGAAGCCTCAGGCCTTAAACTTAATGTAAATAAATGTGAGCTCCTTCCTATTAAGCGCTGTTGTCAATCGTCATTTTACTCTATTCCTGTCAAGTCTCAAGTAACCTACTTTGGAGTTATTATCTCCAAAAACATAAAAGAAAGATGCAATCTGAACTTCGATCCTGTCATTGATAAAACCAAAAAGAAACTGAATCATTGGCTTCAAAGAGACTTATCTTTAAAAGGTAGATGTTTCTGTGTAGGCTCTCAGTTGTCCAGGTGGTTTCCATAGTAGAGAAGCTTGAATCTTCGACTGGACTGGGTTGCTTGACGTGAGGACGTTTCGCTTCAAATCGCAGAAGCTTCCTCAGCTAAAATTCTTGCTCTGGTAGTCTGACTTCTGTCTTGACTCTTGTAGAGAAGAAGAAATATTTCTTCTGCTTTTCTGGCAGTGGACAGGGACAAATACCCACATGAACTGACATTCAGTGATAGAACTTAACTCTTGTACCACAGAATTTCACTTCTGTGGCGGGGAAGGAGTCTGAGCTTGTGCGGGAAGTTGAGCGATACACACTTGAAATGGGCTCATCTCCACACACAGAACAGGCTGTGGAACCAAACTCCTGGAGAGGGACTGGACTCTCTGTTTTTCCAAAATTGTCCACATGTCATAAAGGCATCAATACACTCACTGGCCACGTTATTAGGTACAACTGTTTAATTGCTTGTTCACACAATCACATGGCAGCAACTCAATGCATTTAGACAACTAGATGTGGTGAAGACGACTTGTTGAAGCTGAAATACTGAGTCGGGCTGGTCTTCGTATTTCAGAAACTGTTGATCTATCAGGATTATCACTCAACCATCTCTAGGGTTTACAGAGAATGGTTCGAAAAAGAGAAGATATCCAGTGAGGGACAGTTGTGTGGACAAAAATGCCTTGTTGATGTCAGAGGAGAATAGACAGACTGGTTGAATGGACGACTGTGTGATGTCATCGTGTCAATATGGACCAACATCTCGGACGAATGGCAGCACTCAGGATTTGACTGTGTTGAATGCTTGGTGTCCAAAATAAAGGTCAAACAAGATCGACATCAACTGGATTCTTTGACTTATGTCATCTCATAACATGATCAGTAAGACTGGCAGGTGATCCAAACTATCACATCTTTGAACCTGTTTAGCTCAATCAGTAATTTGCATCACTTTATACCAAAACTGGAGCAACTTTTGATTCATGTACAAACTGAAATTGACCTTTGATCCCATCACTCCAACGCACTCAGTCAGAGACAGTCCAACTGGTGGCTTTTTGAAACAGTTATGATTGGACAAATGCAGGTAGGTCATTGGATGAGGAGCCTCAGGCTCAAAGGTGAGCCTGGGGTAAATATGTAGGATCAAAGATGAGATGAGGTAAACATGCAGGATCAAAGGTGAGCCTGAGGTAAATATGCAGGATCAAAAATGAGAGCCTGAGGTAAATATGTAGAATCAAAGGTAAATATGCATGATCAGAGAGGAGTGAACCAAATCAAATATCAGCATGAGGATCAAAGCTCAGCGATGTGACTGATCAGAAGACTACGATTATACCTCGGTGGAAGTGTGAAGTGATTATTTTTACGACCAGCAGAGGGAGACAGAATCCATAAATTAGGAGGTGAGCTGAGACCGCCTCACTGTCCAGTTGTGTTTAGAATAAAATGGTTACAGCAAAATCAAATTCAAAGTGTTTGTAGGGGTTTCCCATCAAAAAACAACATTAAAAGAATTCCTAGGCTGCTTTGAGCAGTTTTCACAGGTTTGCGGTGTTAATAATCCATCTGTCAATATCCCACTTGTGGAAAAAAATATACTTTAACTCTTCCACTTGGAGCAGTAACTATGTCTATGTGTCTGTGTGATGAAGACTCACTCCAATCGTTCTGGTTTCTCTATGTTGCTGTGCATCTGGTTTGGAGTGTTCTGGATTCTCCTTGTTGCTGTGCATATGTGTTGTGGTGTTCTTGTTTCTCTATGTTGCTGTGTGTTCTGGGTTGAAGTGTTCTGCTTTCTCTATGTTGCTGTGCATCTGGGTTGCAGTGTTCTGGTTTCTCTATGTTGCTGTGCATCTGGGTTGCAGTGTTCTGGATTCTCCATGTTGCTGTGCATCCAGGTTGCAGTGTTCTGGTTTCTCTATGTTGCTATGCATCTGGGTTGAATTGTTCTGGTTTGTCCATGTTGCTGTGTGTCCGGGTTGCAGTGTTCTGGTTTCTCTATGTTGCTGTGCATCTGGGTTGCAAGTGTTCTGGTTTGCGTTTGGGTTGCAGTGTTTTGTTTTTTCTCTGTGTTGCTGTGTGTCCGGGTTGCAGTGTTCTAGTTTGTCCATGTTGTTGTGCATCTGGGTTGCAGTGTTCTGGTTTCTCTATGTTCCTGTGCATCTGAGTTGCAGTGTTCTGGTGTTTCTATGTTCCTGTGCATCTGGGTTGCAGTGCTCTGGTTGTTCCATGTTGCTGTGCATCTGGGTTGTAGTGTTCGGGTTTTTCCATGTTGCTGTGCATCTGGGTTGCAGTGCTCTGGTTTTTCCATGTTGCTGTGCATCTGGGTTGTAGTGTTCTGGTTTTTCCATGTTGCTGTGCATCTGGGTTGCAGTGCTCTGGTTTTTCCATGTTGCTGTGCATCTGGGTTGCAGTGTTCTGGTTTCTCTATGTTGCTGTGCAACTGGGTTGAAGTGTTCTGGTTTCTCTATGTTGCTGTGCGTCCAGGTTGCAGTGTTCTGGTTTCTCTATGTTGCTGTGTGTTTGGGTTGCAAGTGTTCTGGTTTTTGTATGCTGCTGTGCGTCCAGGTTGCAGTGTTCTGGTTTGTCCATGTTGTTGTGCATTTGGGCTGCAGTGTTCTGGTGTCTCTATGTTGCTGTGCATCTGGGTTGCAGTGTTCTGGTGTTTATATGTTCCTGTGCAACTGGGTTGCAGTGCTCTGGTTGTTCCATGTTGCTGTGCATCTGGGTTGTAGTGTTTGGGTTTTTCCATGTTGCTGTGCATCTGGGTTGCAGTGCTCTGATTGTTCCATGTTGCTGTGCATCTGGGTTGTAGTGTTCGGGTTTTTCCATGTTGCTGTGCATCTGGGTTGCAGTGCTCTGGTTTTTCCATGTTGCTGTGCATCTGGGTTGTAGTGTTCTGGTTTTTCCATGTTGCTGTGCATCTGGGTTGCAGTGCTCTGGTTTTTCCATGTTGCTGTGCATCTGGGTTGCAGTGTTCTGGTTTCTCTATGTTGCTGTGCATCTGGGTTGCAAGTGTTCTGGTTTGCGTTTGGGTTGCAGTGTTTTGTTTTGTTTTTTCTCTGTGTTGCTGTGTGTCCGGGTTGCAGTGTTCTAGTTTGTCCATGTTGTTGTGCATCTGGGTTGCAGTGTTCTGGTTTCTCTATGTTCCTGTGCATCTGAGTTGCAGTGTTCTGGTGTTTCTATGTTCCTGTGCATCTGGGTTGCAGTGCTCTGGTTGTTCCATGTTGCTGTGCATCTGGGTTGTAGTGTTCGGGTTTTTCCATGTTGCTGTGCATCTGGGTTGCAGTGCTCTGGTTTTTCCATGTTGCTGTGCATCTGGGTTGTAGTGTTCTGGTTTTTCCATGTTGCTGTGCATCTGGGTTGCAGTGCTCTGGTTTTTCCATGTTGCTGTGCATCTGGGTTGCAGTGTTCTGGTTTCTCTATGTTGCTGTCAACTGGGTTGAAGTGTTCTGGTTTCTCTATGTTGCTGTGCGTCCAGGTTGTAGTGTTCTGGTTTCTCTATGTTGCTGTGTGTTTGGGTTGCAAGTGTTCTGGTTTTTGTATGCTGCTGTGCATCCAGGTTGCAGTGTTCTGGTTTGTCCATGTTGTTGTGCATTTGGGCTGCAGTGTTCTGGTGTCTCTATGTTGCTGTGCATCTGGGTTGCAGTGTTCTGGTGTTTCTATGTTGCTGTGCATCTGGGTTGTAGTGTTTGGGTTTTTCCATGTTGCTGTGCATCTGGGTTGCAGTGCTCTGGTTGTTCCATGTTGCTGTGCATCTGGATTGTAGTGTTCGGGTTTTTCCATGTTGCTGTGCAACTGGGTTGCAGTGCTCTGGTTTTTCCATGTTGCTGTGCATCTGGGTTGTAGTGTTCGGGTTTTTCCATGTTGCTGTGCATCTGGGATGTAGTGCTCTGGTTTTTGTATGCTGCTGTGTGTCCAGGTTGCAGTGTTCTGGTTTCTCTATGTTGCTGTGCAACTGGGTTGAAGTGTTCTGGTTTCTCAATGTTGCTGTGCATCTGGGTTGAAGTGTTCTGGTTTTTGTATGCTGCTGTGCGTCCAGGTTGCAGTGTTCTGGTTTCTCTATGTTGCTGTGCGTTTGGGTTTGCAGTGTTCTGGTGTCTCTATGTTGCTGTGCATCTGGGTTGTAGTGTTCTGGTTTCTGTATGTTCCTGTGCATCTGGGTTGCAGTGCTCTGGTTTTTCCATGTTGCTGTGCATCTGGGTTGCAGTGTTCTGGTGTCTCTATGTTGCTGTGCATCTGGGTTGCAGTGTTCTGGTGTCTCTATGTTGCTGTGCATCTGGGTTGCAGTGCTCTGGTTTTTCCATGTTGCTGTGCATCTGGGTTGCAGTGTTCTGGTTTCTCTATGTTGCTGTGCATCTGGGTTGCAGTGCTCTGGTTTTTCCATGTTGCTGTGCATCTGGGTTGCAATGTTCTGGTTTCTCTATGTTGCTGTGCATCTGGGTTGCAGTGCTCTGGTTTTTCCATGTTGCTGTGCATCTGGGTTGCAGTGTTCTGGTTTCTCTATGTTGCTGTGCATCTGGGTTGCAGTGCTCTGGTTTTTCCATGTTGCTGTGCATCTGGGTTGCAGTGTTCTGGTTTCTCTATGTTGCTGTGCATCTGGGTTGAAGTGTTCTGGTGTCTCTATGTTGCTGTGCATCTGGGTTGCAGTGCTCTGGTTTTTCCATGTTGCTGTTCAACTGGATTGAAGTGTTCTGGTTTCTCTATGTTGCTGTGCGTCCAGGTTGTAGTGTTCTGGTTTCTCTATGTTGCTGTGTGTTTGGGTTGCAAGTGTTCTGGTTTTTGTATGCTGCTGTGCGTCCAGGTTGCAGTGTTCTGGTTTGTCCATGTTGTTGTGCATTTGGGCTGCAGTGTTCTGGTGTCTCTATGTTGCTGTGCATCTGGGTTGCAGTGTTCTGGTGTTTCTATGTTGCTGTGCATCTGGGTTGCAGTGTTCTGGTGTTTCTATGTTCCTGTGCATTTGGGTTGCAGTGCTCTGGTTGTTCCATGTTGCTGTGCATCTGGGTTGTAGTGTTTGGGTTTTTCCATGTTGCTGTGCATCTGGGTTGCAGTGCTCTGATTGTTCCATGTTGCTGTGCATCTGGGTTGTAGTGTTCGGGTTTTTCCATGTTGCTGTGCATCTGGGTTGCAGTGCTCTGGTTTTTCCATGTTGCTGTGCATCTGGGTTGTAGTGTTCGGGTTTTTCCATGTTGCTGTGCATCTGGGATGTAGTGCTCTGGTTTTTGTATGCTGCTGTGTGTCCAGGTTGCAGTGTTCTGGTTTCTCTATGTTGCTGTGCAACTGGGTTGAAGTGTTCTGGTTTCTCTATGTTGCTGTGTGTCCGGGTTGCACTGTTCTGGTTTCTCAATGTTGCTGTGCATCTGGGTTGAAGTGTTCTGGTTTTTGTATGCTGCTGTGCGTCCAGGTTGCAGTGTTCTGGTTTCTCTATGTTGCTGTGCGTTTGGGTTTGCAGTGTTCTGGTGTCTCTATGTTGCTGTGCATCTGGGTTGTAGTGTTCTGGTTTCTGTATGTTCCTGTGCATCTGGGTTGCAGTGCTCTGGTTTTTCCATGTTGCTGTGCATCTGGGTTGCAGTGTTCTGGTGTCTCTATGTTGCTGTGCATCTGGGTTGCAGTGTTCTGGTGTCTCTATGTTGCTGTGCATCTGGGTTGCAGTGCTCTGGTTTTTCCATGTTGCTGTGCATCTGGGTTGCAGTGTTCTGGTTTCTCTATGTTGCTGTGCATCTGGGTTGCAGTGCTCTGGTTTTTCCATGTTGCTGTGCATCTGGGTTGAAGTGTTCTGGTGTCTCTATGTTGCTGTGCATCTGGGTTGCAGTGCTCTGGTTTTTCCATGTTGCTGTTCAACTGGATTGAAGTGTTCTGGTTTCTCTATGTTGCTGTGCGTCCAGGTTGCAGTGTTCTGGTTTCTCTATGTTGCTGTGTGTTTGGGTTGCAAGTGTTCTGGTTTTTGTATGCTGCTGTGCGTCCATGTTGCAGTGTTCTGGTTTGTCCACGTTGTTGTGCATTTGGGCTGCAGTGCTCTGGTGTCTCTATGTTGCTGTGCATCTGGGTTGCAGTGTTCTGGTGTTTCTATGTTCCTGTGCATCTGGGTTGCAGTGCTCTGGTTGTTCCATGTTGCTGTGCATCTGGGTTGTAGTGTTTGGGTTTTTCCATGTTGCTGTGCATCTGGGTTGCAGTGCTCTGATTGTTCCATGTTGCTGTGCATCTGGGTTGTAGTGTTCGGGTTTTTCCATGTTGCTGTGCATCTGGGTTGCAGTGCTCTGGTTTTTGTATGTTGCTGTGTGTCCGGGTTGTAGTGTTCGGGTTTTTCCATGTTGCTGTGCATCTGGGTTGCAGTGCTCTGGTTTTTCCATGTTGCTGTGCATCTGGGTTGCAGTGCTCTGGTTTTTGTATGTTGCTGTGTGTCCAGGTTGTAGTGTTCGGGTTTTTCCATGTTGCTGTGCATCTGGGATGTAGTGCTCTGGTTTTTGTATGTTGCTGTGTGTCCGGGTTGCACTGTTCTGGTTTCTCAATGTTGCTGTGCATCTGGGTTGAAGTGTTCTGGTTTTTGTATGCTGCTGTGCGTCCAGGTTGCAGTGTTCTGGTTTCTCTATGTTGCTGTGCGTTTGGGTTTGCAGTGTTCTGGTGTCTCTATGTTGCTGTGCATCTGGGTTGTAGTGTTCTGGTTTCTGTATGTTCCTGTGCATCTGGGTTGCAGTGCTCTGGTTTTTCCATGTTGCTGTGCATCTGGGTTGCAGTGTTCTGGTGTCTCTATGTTGCTGTGCATCTGGGTTGCAGTGTTCTGGTGTCTCTATGTTGCTGTGCATCTGGATTGCAGTGCTCTGGTTTTTCCATGTTGCTGTGCATCTGGGTTGCAGTGTTCTGGTTTCTCTATGTTGCTGTGCATCTGGGTTGCAGTGCTCTGGTTTTTCCATGTTGCTGTGCCTCTGGGTTGAAGTGTTCTGGTGTCTCTATGTTGCTGTGCATCTGGGTTGCAGTGCTCTGGTTTTTCCATGTTGCTGTTCAACTGGATTGAAGTGTTCTGGTTTCTCTATGTTGCTGTGCGTCCAGGTTGCAGTGTTCTGGTTTCTCTATGTTGCTGTGTGTTTGGGTTGCAAGTGTTCTGGTTTTTGCATGCTGCTGTGCGTCCATGTTGCAGTGTTCTGGTTTGTCCACGTTGTTGTGCATTTGGGCTGCAGTGTTCTGGTGTCTCTATGTTGCTGTGCATCTGGGTTGCAGTGTTCTGGTGTTTCTATGTTCCTGTGCATCTGGGTTGCAGTGCTCTGGTTGTTCCATGTTGCTGTGCATCTGGGTTGTAGTGTTTGGGTTTTTCCATGTTGCTGTGCATCTGGGTTGCAGTGCTCTGATTGTTCCATGTTGCTGTGCATCTGGGTTGTAGTGTTCGGGTTTTTCCATGTTGCTGTGCATCTGGGTTGCAGTGCTCTGGTTTTTCCATGTTGCTGTGCATCTGGGTTGTAGTGTTCGGGTTTTTCCATGTTGCTGTGCATCTGGGATGTAGTGCTCTGGTTTTTGTATGCTGCTGTGTGTCCAGGTTGCAGTGTTCTGGTTTCTCTATGTTGCTGTGCAGCTGGGTTGAAGTGTTCTGGTTTCTCTATGTTGCTGTGTGTCCGGGATGCACTGTTCCGGTTTCTCAATGTTGCTGTGCATCTGGGTTGAAGTGTTCCGGTTTTTGTATGCTGCTGTGCGTCCAGGTTGCAGTGTTCTGGTTTCTCTATGTTGCTGTGCGTTTGGGTTTGCAGTGTTCTGGTGTCTCTATGTTGCTGTGCATCTGGGTTGTAGTGTTCTGGTTTCTGTATGTTCCTGTGCATCTGGGTTGCAGTGCTCTGGTTTTTCCATGTTGCTGTGCATCTGGGTTGCAGTGTTCTGGTGTCTCTATGTTGCTGTGCATCTGAGTTGCAGTGTTCTGGTGTCTCTATGTTGCTGTGCATCTGGGCTGCAGTGTTCTGGTGTCTCTATGTTGCTGTGCATCTGGGTTGCAGTGCTCTGGTGTCTCTATGTTGCTGTGCATCTGGGTTGCAGTGCTCTGGTTTTTCCATGTTGCTGTGCATCTGGGTTGCAGTGTTCTGGTTTCTCTATGTTGCTGTGCATCTGGGTTGCAGTGCTCTGGTTTTTCCATGTTGCTGTGCATCTGGGTTGAAGTGTTCTGGTGTCTCTATGTTGCTGTGCCTCTGGGTTGCAGTGCTCTGGTTTTTCCATGTTGCTGTTCAACTGTATTGAAGTGTTCTGGTTTCTCTATGTTGCTGTGCGTCCAGGTTGCAGTGTTCTGGTTTCTCTATGTTGCTGTGTGTTTGGGTTGCAAGTGTTCTGGTTTTTGTATGCTGCTGTGCGTCCAGGTTGCAGTATTCTGGTTTGTCCACGTTATTGTGCATTTGGGCTGCAGTGTTCTGGTGTCTCTATGTTGCTGTGCATCTGAGTTGCAGTGTTCTGGTGTCTCTATGTTGCTGTGCATCTGGGTTGCAGTGTTCAGGTTTCTCCTCACCTGGTTTTTCTTTTCCATTTTTCTTCTCTCATTCTTGTCTTCTGCAACATGTACATTGTGTATTCCTCCTGTGATCACAGTGTTCTCTGTCCATTATTTCTCCCCTGAACTGTATTTGCGGTCCCCTGAACAGGTTTGCGGTGTTAATAATCCATCTGTCAATATCCCACTTGTGGAAAAAAATATACTTTAACTCTTCCACTTGGAGCAGTAACTATGTCTATGTGTCTGTGTGATGAAGACTCACTCCAATCGTTCTGGTTTCTCTATGTTGCTGTGCATCTGGTTTGGAGTGTTCTGGATTCTCCTTGTTGCTGTGCATATGTGTTGTGGTGTTCTTGTTTCTCTATGTTGCTGTGTGTTCTGGGTTGAAGTGTTCTGCTTTCTCTATGTTGCTGTGCATCTGGGTTGTAGTGTTCTGGTTTCTCTATGTTGCTGTGCATCTGGGTTGCAGTGTTCTGGTTTCTCTATGTTGCTGTGCATCTGGGTTGTAGTGTTCTGGTTTCTCTATGTTGCTGTGCATCTGGGTTGTAGTGTTCTGGTTTCTCTATGTTGCTGTGCATCTGGGTTGCAGTGTTCTGGTTTCTCTATGTTGCTGTGCGTCCGGGTTGCAGTGTTCTGGTTTCTCTATGTTGCTGTGCATCTGGGTTGTAGTGTTCTGGTTTCTCTATGTTGCTGTGCATCTGGGTTGCAGTGTTCTGGTTTCTCTATGTTGCTGTGCGTCCGGGTTGCAGTGTTCTGGTTTCTCTATGTTGCTGTGCATCTGGGTTGCAGTGTTCTGGATTCTCCATGTTGCTGTGCATCCAGGTTGCAGTGTTCTGGTTTCTCTATGTTGCTATGCATCTGGGTTGAATTGTTCTGGTTTGTCCATGTTGCTGTGTGTCCGGGTTGCAGTGTTCTGGTTTCTCTATGTTGCTGTGCATCTGGGTTGCAAGTGTTCTGGTTTGCGTTTGGGTTGCAGTGTTTTGTTTTTTCTCTGTGTTGCTGTGTGTCCGGGTTGCAGTGTTCTAGTTTGTCCATGTTGTTGTGCATCTGGGTTGCAGTGTTCTGGTTTCTCTATGTTCCTGTGCATCTGAGTTGCAGTGTTCTGGTGTTTCTATGTTCCTGTGCATCTGGGTTGCAGTGCTCTGGTTGTTCCATGTTGCTGTGCATCTGGGTTGTAGTGTTCGGGTTTTTCCATGTTGCTGTGCATCTGGGTTGCAGTGCTCTGGTTTTTCCATGTTGCTGTGCATCTGGGTTGTAGTGTTCTGGTTTTTCCATGTTGCTGTGCATCTGGGTTGCAGTGCTCTGGTTTTTCCATGTTGCTGTGCATCTGGGTTGCAGTGTTCTGGTTTCTCTATGTTGCTGTGCAACTGGGTTGAAGTGTTCTGGTTTCTCTATGTTGCTGTGCGTCCATGTTGCAGTGTTCTGGTTTCTCTATGTTGCTGTGTGTTTGGGTTGCAAGTGTTCTGGTTTTTGTATGCTGCTGTGCGTCCAGGTTGCAGTGTTCTGGTTTGTCCATGTTGTTGTGCATTTGGGCTGCAGTGTTCTGGTGTCTCTATGTTGCTGTGCATCTGGGTTGCAGTGTTCTGGTGTTTATATGTTCCTGTGCATCTGGGTTGCAGTGCTCTGGTTGTTCCATGTTGCTGTGCATCTGGGTTGTAGTGTTTGGGTTTTTCCATGTTGCTGTGCATCTGGGTTGCAGTGCTCTGATTGTTCCATGTTGCTGTGCATCTGGGTTGTAGTGTTCGGGTTTTTCCATGTTGCTGTGCATCTGGGTTGCAGTGCTCTGGTTTTTCCATGTTGCTGTGCATCTGGGTTGTAGTGTTCGGGTTTTTCCATGTTGCTGTGCATCTGGGATGTAGTGCTCTGGTTTTTGTATGCTGCTGTGTGTCCAGGTTGCAGTGTTCTGGTTTCTCTATGTTGCTGTGCAACTGGGTTGAAGTGTTCTGGTTTCTCTATGTTGCTGTGCGTTTGGGTTTGCAGTGTTCTGGTGTCTCTATGTTGCTGTGCATCTGGGTTGTAGTGTTCTGGTTTCTGTATGTTCCTGTGCATCTGGGTTGCAGTGCTCTGGTTTTTCCATGTTGCTGTGCATCTGGGTTGCAGTGTTCTGGTGTCTCTATGTTGCTGTGCATCTGAGTTGCAGTGTTCTGGTGTCTCTATGTTGCTGTGCATCTGGGCTGCAGTGTTCTGGTGTCTCTATGTTGCTGTGCATCTGGGTTGCAGTGCTCTGGTGTCTCTATGTTGCTGTGCATCTGGGTTGCAGTGCTCTGGTTTTTCCATGTTGCTGTGCATCTGGGTTGCAGTGTTCTGGTTTCTCTATGTTGCTGTGCATCTGGGTTGCAGTGTTCTGGTTTCTCTATGTTGCTGTGCATCTGGGTTGCAGTGCTCTGGTTTTTCCATGTTGCTGTGCATCTGGGTTGAAGTGTTCTGGTGTCTCTATGTTGCTGTGCATCTGGGTTGCAGTGCTCTGGTTTTTCCATGTTGCTGTGCATCTGGGTTGCAGTGTTCTGGTGTCTCTATGTTGCTGTGCGTCCAGGTTGCAGTGTTCTGGTTTCTCTATGTTGCTGTGTGTTTGGGTTGCAAGTGTTCTGGTTTTTGTATGCTGCTGTGCGTCCAGGTTGCAGTATTCTGGTTTGTCCATGTTCTTGTGCATTTGGGCTGCAGTGTTCTGGTGTCTCTATGTTGCTGTGCATCTGGGTTGCAGTGTTCAGGTTTCTCCTCACCTGGTTTTTCTTTTCCATTTTTCTTCTCTCATTCTTGTCTTCTGCAACATGTACATTGTGTATTCCTCCTGTGATCACAGTGTTCTCTGTCCATTATTTCTCCCCTGAACTGTATTTATTGGTTGTTCTGGGTCTGTCCTTCAGTGTTCCTGCACCTCCATGTTTCCAACAATAAGTTGTCCAATGTTGTCCAATGTTTAGACCCAAGATCTATTCCAGGTACCATACCCGTGTGTGTCCTTGGACAAGAAACATAATGTGGCTTGTGTCAGTCTACACAACTTTTAAAGTCAATGTATTTAAATTTGGATGTTTTGTCACATTTGTTTGTTACTACTAACTGATATTTTGTGTGAAATGATGGAGTAATTGTTATGATAATTCTGAGTGCCATTGCACCATTGATACTGTCTAACTCCTGGACTCAAAATGTGAAATATTGTATGCACGCTGAGTCTGCTGAACATCATGCACTTTGTGCACTTCTGGAATGTGTCTTTCATTTAACACCCACTGTGCAGAGTCGTCACTTACACACAATCCGTGCGTGCCTGTGAGCATGTAGCTCCTCATACAGCACATCACAAGGGAGAGCTGACATGGAAACTTTCAAAGCCCCTCATGTATTTATAGAGCTGACATAATGTTAAAAGCTGCCGGCTCTTTCTACTCCACACACACTGTCATGTATTCAAACTGTGGGGGCGTGACACATCACATCAAGTCACTATGAAATGCTGTATCAATGCAGAACCAGTCTTACATATTATAACAGCAGCAGCGTTATACAAAACGGCAAGCATGGGTCCTTACCACAGAGGCTCAAAACAGTAATAGTCACAGGTCAGACAATTAGGTACATTGGGAATACACTAAATCAAATCAAATCAAATCAATTTTATTTATATAGCGTCAAATCACAACAAAGTCGCCCCAAGGCGCTCTATATTGTAAGGCAAAGCCATACAATAAACAGAAAAACCCCAACGGTCAAAACGACCCCCTATGAGCAAGCACTTGGTGACAGAACCAGGCTGAGGAGCAGAACCAGGCTCAGGGAGGGGCAGTCTTCTGCTGGGACTGGTTGGGGCTGAGGGGAGAGAATCAGGAAAAAGACAGGCTGTGGAGGGGAGCAGAGATCAATCACCAATGATTAAAAGCAGAGTGGTGCATACAGAGTAAAAAGAGGTGAATAAAAAGAAACACTGGGTGCATCATGGGAACCCCCCAGCAGTCTAAGTCTATAGCAGCATAACTAAGTGATGGTTCAGGGTCACCTGATCCAGCCCTAATTATAAGCTTTTTTCAAAAAGGAAAGTTTTAAGCCTAATCTTAAAAGTAGAGAGGGTGTCTGTCTCCCTGATCCGAATTGGGAGCTGGTTCCACAGGAGAGGAGCCTGAAAGCTGAAGGCTCTGCCTCCCATTCTACTCTTACAAACCCTAGGAACTACAAGTAAGCCTGCAGTCTGAGAGCAAAGCGCTATATTGGGGTGATATGGTACTACGAGGTCCCTAAGATAAGATGGGACCTGATTATTCAAAACCTTATAAGTAAGAAGAAGAATTTTAAATTCTATTCTGGAATTAACAGGGAGCCAATGAAGAGAGGCCAATATGGGTGAGATATGCTCTCTCCTTCTAGTCCCCGTCAGTACTCTAGCTGCAGCATTTTGAATTAACTGAAGGCTTTTCAGGGAACTTTTAGGACAACCTGATAATAATGAATTACAATAGTCCAGCCTAGAGGAAATAAATGCATGAATTAGTTTTTCAGCATCACTCTGAGACAAGACCTTTCTGATTTTAGAGATATTGCGCAAATGCAAAAAAGCAGTCCTACATATTTGTTTAATATGGGCTTTGAATGACATATCCTGATCAAAAATGACTCCAAGATTTCTCACAGTATTACTAGAGGTCAGGGTAATGCCATCCAGAGTAAGGATCTGGTTAGACACCATGTTTCTAAGATTTGTGGGGCCAAGTACAATAACTTCAGTTTTATCTGAGTTTAAAAGCAGGAAATTAGAGGTCATCCATGTCTTTAATGGAAACATGGAGGAGTAGAGTACGGAGCACTAAACCCACAACCACGTGTGCATTAAGAGAACAGAATGAGAACTAGTTATCGCTGGAAATATGGAGGTGCAGGAACGCAGAGGGACAGACCCAGAACAACCAATAAACACAGTTCAGACAGATCTGTGTTTACAGATCACTTTTTACCAAAACTGGAGCAACTTTAACTTTTGACCCCTGTACAAACTGAAGTTGACCTTTGTCACCATTCTTGCTGTTTTAACCCATAACTCCATAACATTCAGTCACAGATAGTCCAAACTATACCTTTTTGGCAGTGTTGTATAGTAACGAAGTAACTTTCACTACTGTACTTAAGTACGTATTGGGAGACTTTGTACTTTACTTGAGTTTTTTTTAATTCAGCTTACTTTCACCTTTACTTCACTACATTTCCGACCTTAATTGCATACTTCTACTCCAAGACATTTTCTAGTCACCATGCCGTTACTCGTTACAAAAAAAAACACACACACACACACACACACACACACGAAAAAAAGTCGTGTTTTCACCCAGAGACACCACTGATTACTAGTGACTGCAACGAAGTCAGGCCGATTTGTCATGAGACATGTCCGGTAGAATTTTTTGCAGTTGCGTACTTGGGGGGTGTTTGTCAGGAAAATGATCATTTCTCTACACTGATTACAGACCTGCAGCGGGTCTGTAATCAACTTTTCTGCAGCGCCGCTTTGCTTTGAACCTTGAACCAATCGAAGCAGTGATTCGAAGGTCGAAGCAGTGCTTCGATCTACGATTCGTGGATTGATTGATTGATTGATTTCGTTTTATCCTAATTTTTCCCCGCTAAAACCCCAAAGATCATATGTCTGTGAGTAATATTTAATATTTTTATGTTAAACCGGCCTGTTATGGTCTTCTGAAACAGTTGATAGATGTATTTTATAACTTAAAAACAGGACTGATGCTAATGCGTTAGCATGTCTATGGCGTTTTCAATGTTAAAGTTAGCATTAAGCTGTTTGTATCAGCACGTTTGTGTTGATTTGTTTTCTGTATAATTAATGGCTCAGCGTTCGTTGTCATAAAAGAGTCATATTGCAATTTTTTTAATTTATTTTATTCATATATTATAGCAACAACAATAATAGTCTACATAATAGACAATAATAGTCAATAATAATAGACTAATAATGTTACAGTACAATTTTAGAGAAAGAGACAAAGAACCTAATGAAACAAAACACAACAGAAAAGATAAAACCATGTAACAATGAAAATAAATAAATACATATAGAAATAAATAACTGTTTCCTGTGAACACCTAGTGAGTAGCCTACTCTCATTTAGGTTTTGAAACCTTGTTTCTGAAGTGTTTTTGTGTGATGTGCACAATTTTCAGTATTTTGACTAATACTACCAGTCATTTACAAGCCTAGATCAACTTTGTAATATAAAAAAATCAGTCTGTTTTTGATTAATAACATTTACTTGTACTTTTACTTTCAATACTTGAGTACATTTAGTTGTACATTACTTGTCATACTTAAGTACAATAAATACTAGATACTTTAAGACTTTTACTTGAGCAGCATTTCAATTGGTGACTTGAACTTCTACCAAAGTCATTTTTAATGGGTATCTGTACTTTTACTTAAGTGTGATTTTCCGGTACTTCATACAACACTGCTTTTTGGAATCTTTATGCTCAGACAAATCATGTGGTATAGGTTTTAATATGATTGGAGCATCTTTTAATTTTGACCCCTGTATAATTCTTCAGTTGACCCCTACCTGACTGCCAGTTGAAAATTCAAGTGGCACAATCGCTTTTTTTAATAGAGAAATGTCTAAGGAGTCTGTCTATTGTGCCGAATATTGTCTTACCTGCTGCACTAAATCAGCCGCTGTGCCAGATGACAGCCTGGCATGAGCCCCCTGTCTACCTAGCAGCACTTGCCTGCAAATATCTGGTCATACCTGCATCCTGTGCACCTGTTGAAAGGATCTTTAGTGTTGCAGGAAAGATATTTCCACCAGAAAGATGTTGTCTCAGTGATAAAACCTTTGAGGAACTTATGACAATTAGATGCAACAATGTTACCCTGAAAAATAAGAACTGTAATAAATGATTGTTGCTTTTACCACAATTTTGCATAATTTTTTCACTTTCAAATTAAAAACAATATTACAAATTATCCAAAATGGATGGAATTTGTGTTTAAATTTAGTGTTTGTAAAGTATTTTTAGTATTTAAGACAAAACCTTTGTTAAATATGACAAATTATTCTTGTTAATTGGCTATAAGGAATTTCTCTGAATTGCAGTAAATTTAATTCCACTTCCTGTAATTCCAACTGAAATTCCAATTCAACATCTTGTGGGGGTGAAGCCCATTCAAATTCTTCAAATGGGTTTAAGTGAAATTCCAAATTCTGAATTTTGCAACAAGCCTGGTGTGTACTGAAGTAGCAATTTAAAATATATATATACTGTATATTTGTATTGTGCATGTTTTGTTTTTTTTCTGATTTGGTATTGTACTTGCATTCTTCTCAGATTCGTCCTGCTCTGCAGAATCACGCTCACGCTTTCTAAACTGGGAATAAATCACCGTCTGTGTACAAATGGTTGCTGAAGCAGTTGCTGCTCACAGCTGCTGAAGTTGTGCACGTGCGTGCATGTTGAGGGGGCTGCAGACAAACCTCGAACTTACTTCATGCCCTTATAAAGACAAATGTCCCTCAAAATCATGACCTATTTAAGAGACGTCTGTCTTCTGGTGATAAAATTGGATGCAGCTACAGCTTTGACTTGAAAAGAGAGACATTTTCACTAGAAATGCTAATTTGGTGGACGTCCTGTAAAGACGTCCTTTTTAGTGGGTAACAGCTCGACACTTTAAAGCATTTAACCTGTTTGAAAGTAGGATTACCAATCAGTCTCTAAATCAATCAACATCTAAATCGACCATTGTTCAATCAATAGGCCAATCAATATACTGTAATTTGAGAAAGGTTTGTGTGTGTGTGTGTGTGTGTGTGTGTGTGTGTGTGTGTGTGTGTGTGTGTGTGTGTGTGTGTGTGTGTTTGTTCCACTGCTCCTTCGACGTGCTTGATCCTGTTTCCTTGAAACTTGCTGTGCGCATGATATCAAAGGTATCAAAGTAAAAGTTGGTGATCCAAGTGGCCAAGATGCTCACGCAGGACTCAGTCCAAAACAGTACTGAACAGACAAGAGCCCAGAGGACATCCCTGAGGAACACCACAATTTACTGGGCAGAGGTGAGAGATACCAGAGACCAGATATGATGTCCAGAAACTTTTTGAGGAAGCTGCAAATTTTACTTTGTCCTCCAGAGAAACCCAGTCTTTGAAAATTCACATGGGCCTCACAGATTTTTACATTTAATGCGCTTGGTTTCAGTGCAGAAGGTTCTGGGTTCAAATCCCACCTCTGCCACACTGCTCCATGTAATGTGGAGTTGCATCAGGAAGGGCGTAAAACCTGTGCCAATTCAACATGCAGAGCCACCTTGGATTTGCTGTGCGACCCCGAGTGCAAACAAGGGAGCAGCCGAAGGGTCTTACTAAAGTGAGTGCTGCCAGAGCTGGGATGCGTTTGATGGACCTGAAGCTAGACCGGCACAGAGAGCAGTGTAATACTCTTGCTGTATACTTTGCTTGGAGTTGTCACCTTCAGTTATAGTCTTTATCATTCTTTGTAATTTTTATGCACCTTTATTACCAGCTGCAATACCAAGCTATTGTTTTCACTGGTCTGAGTGTGTGTGTGCGTGTGTGTGTGGGGGGGGGGGGGGGGGGGGCTGATGGACAAGATAACTCCAAAACAGATGGATGGATTTCCTTCAAAACTGGCAGCAACATTACTTCAGTAGATATTTAGAGGTGATTATATATTAGAATAGTTTTGGTCAAAGGTCAAGGTTTGTTTGTTTGCTTTGTATATCTCAACAACCAAGAAGCCATGATGGCTGATCTAAAGCATATATTGAGTCATAAGGAAGTCGTACTTAGTCAAAAACACCCTAACAGACATACGAGGTCTATTAGACAATAAACCGACCCTTTTATTTATTTTTTTAACTATAGGGATTTGAATGACGTGCGATTACACCAATCATGCTTGAACCCTCGTGCGCATGCGTGAGTTTTTTCACGCGTGTCGGAGACGTCATTTCCCTGTGGGTAGGCCTTGAGTGAGATGTGGTCCCGCCCTCTCGGCTGAATTCCTTTGTTTCACACGCTGCTCCAGACGGCGCGCGTTGCTTTATCAAAAATTTTTCTGGACCTGTGAGGAATATCCGAGTGGACACTATTCGAGAAATTAAGATGGTTTTCGGTGAAAAGTTTAACGGCTGATGAGAGATTATGGGGTGTTTCTGTCACTGTAAGGACTTCCCACGGAGCAGGATGTCGTGCAGCGCTTCCAGGCGCCGTCGTCGGCCTGTTTCGACCTGAAAACATCCTAATTTAAGGCTTAATTCATCCAGGACGTCGTGAGAGAACAGAGAAGATTCAGAAGAGGCCGGCATGAGGACTTTATGCGGACATTCCACTGTTTAAGGACATTTTTTAATGAAAGACGTGCACGCAAATTCACCGAGTCGTTTCCGTGACGACTCGGTGAATCTGTGTGCGCCGCGACAGGAAAAACACCTCCGTGTTGAAAACCATTTGTAAAATTCAGGCGGCTTTTGATGGCTTTCAACAAGTGAGTAACTGAGAAATTGTTTAACAGCTTGAGCATGTTCCAACTTGCCCGTTAAGATTTCCAACGGAGGTGTTCTTCCTGTCGCGACCCCCCGCGGTCGGGTCCGGCCCGACATGCGACTCTGCCCACACGTTCTTTCATTACAAAATGTCCGTTAACAATGGAATGTCCGAATAAACTCCTCATGCTGACTTCTTCTGAAAGTTCTCTGTTCTCTGACGACTTACTGTGTCAACAGAGCCTGAAATGTGGAAGTTTTCAACTTGAAACGGCGAGACCCTGCCGCCTCGAAGCGCAGATCGCCGTCAGGCGCCGTGGACCGTCCTTAAAGCGACACTACCAGACCAAAATCTATCATCAGCCGTTAAAATTTTTACCGAAAACCAGCTGAATTTATCGAATGATGTCCACTCAGTTGTGCCTTACAGCTTTGAAAAAATTTTGATCAAACAAAGCAGCAGTCTCTGAGCCATTCATAAACAATGAAAAAATCGACGAGAGGGTGGGCGACTCCTCACTCAAAGACTGCCCACAGGCAAATGACGTAACCGACAGGCGTGAAAAAACTCTCGCATGCCCACGAGGGTTCAAGCATGTCTGATGTAATCACACGTGATTCAAATCCATATGGTTTTTGAAAAAAATAATAAGGTCAGATACTTTTCTTATAGACCTCGTATGTATGTATATAGTATTTACATGTATGGATGAGCGTGCAGTTTATTGATCAGCCCTCTGATGCTTTTCACTGACTGTTGGATGAGATTATGAAGCTGTGCACATACACACCAACAATCCAGGGATTGATGTCAGACGTGGGGATGATATAGACCAGTAGGTTATCAGTGTCTGTCTGTCTCAGAGACAGATCACAGCGCTCCACTACAAATGGACTATTTTGGCGTGTTGAGGGTGTGGGAGTGTTTGTGCTCTCACTGCACTCTCCGTGTTCATTTAGGGGGAAAAAGAACACCTCTGAACCCTGATAAGAGCCCGGCAGGGGGGCCCGGCCGGCGTGAGGTGACAAATAAGGAGCCTAGATTGTCCAGTGTCTGTCGTGGCACGCCGCCACAGGCACCTGTTACACTCCATTCCCCTAAAAGGAGAAAGTGGAGCCAATCAGGGATCAGAAACGGCCTCATCGCTCCGTGCACAGTCCATCCCCGTGATCTGTCTGTCGTCTGGTGGAGGTCTGGCCTCTCAGTCCCCCCGCTCTCCCCCCCGCGTGGCCTCTCAGCTGTCTGGTATGTTTTTGAGAACCCTCCTTCTTTACACATGCCACGACGGCAGCGGACTGTCACAGCCGCGACCCCTTAGACGGCGTCTCAACAAGAACCACTCAGGGCCGCTCTCAGGTTACACAGATGATGCTGCTGCAGGAAACATCCCAAAATCCTGTTTTCCTGACTGACTCAAACTTCCCCCTGAATGTATTTCTCCTCATATTAAACACTGAAAGCTCAATAACAGATGGAAATCACCCCCATGTATTTGTCTAATATGATATTTGATGACCACACCTGGTGCAGCTCTGTTTTTCATCTTTCATGCATCCATTGTCTGTGAGGAAACATCACTCCACTTTCTCCCTGACACAGGATCCACTTTACTGAATCGTCCTCCGAAACAGAACTTATTTGGGCTTGTGTGAACTCCTGAGCCCCGCCCACCTGCTCCCCGGCACATATTTAAGGACCCCCATCTCCCACTCGCCCTTTGTCCCAGTGGAAACTCCAGTCTTGAGGTGCATCTTGGTGAGTGCGTTTGTGCTTCTTTTTTCTGAGCCGGTGATTTTAGAGGAAAATGCTGCTGCAGCAGATTTCTGCTCAATTTGAACAGCGGCCAAAAAACACGAGGATGCAGAAATGCATGAAATTACAGTGAGAGGAGGCAGAGGAAGCTTTTGATTGACAGGTCGTGCATGATGCATGAGGTGCGACCTGCGCTCAGCAGGTTAGGAACGCCTCTGAGGTTTAGAATGGAGCAACGGGACACCCGCTGAGGTGCGCCAGCGATGCAGCGTTAACTCTCTCTGACAGATCAAAGCTGATAATGACAGAATTTATACCAACTGGATGCAATCTGATTAAAATAAACCTATCAACATAATTCACAACAGCGAGGACATTTTGAGAAGTTACATTGTGGGAATGCTTGAGTTCTGATTTTAAGACAGACTATGATACCAAGTTAAAAATATGATATAAATATATTAATGTACGGTAGCTTTTTCTCACTAAACTGGTGGAAAATGTTTCCCCTTTTTTTGTGGACCCATGATTATTTAGGGGTCAAATATAACAAAAACAGAATGAAAAATATAAATATGTCTTGCATTATGTGAGAGCTGTGAATTTTTTTACTTGATCACAATCAGAAATTTGGTCGCGTTATAGCAGCGGATCTGCTGCAGAGTGGTGGTGGTAAGAGCTTGACAGTCTGAGGCAAAAAATAAAAGATTTTGAAGAGCAAATGTCAAATTTATGGTGACATTATGAGGGCTCTACTGAAATTACAAAGGGGGCTACAGCCCCCTCCACAAAACACCTTTCTACAGCCGCAGATGGCCTGAATGCACTTTTTTTTTCTTGCTGTCTTGTGAAAAAATCTCTGAGTCAATCAATCAGTCAATCAATCAATCAGTTCTTAAGCCTCGCTCACTGCCCCTGTGGTTGTCACGGTTTCCTCACAGCCAATAGGGGCGGAGAGACAAAGTAAAGCTTTATCAAATGGAATCAGTGATATTATATTAATGGCATAAAAACATCACAAAATTACATCATAGTTGTCAAACGACACATTTTCCCAAATACCACGAGGATTGATCCAAAGCTTATGTGGATCAGCAAATTATTTGGAATAAAGTTGCATAAGTGACGTTATGATGTCATCAGTATAATTTAATTTATTTTACACACATGCAACATTTGCATTGTCCATTGCCCTTCATTATATATGGATTATTATGTAGATCAGGACAAAACTACTGTATGTCAGCAAGTAGACAACTAAAGGATACATATGCACCATTAATTAATAATTTTTTTTTATTTCTGAATTTCTCATTAGTTTAGTTTTGGGTAAATTCATTACAAAAATCTTGTAGTGTTCATAAAAGTGAAGAAAAACACATGAATCAAGATCAGAAAAAAACTGAGCAGTTTCTGCATCTATAGTTTTAAATCCTGAAGAGATTTTCTGGCTATCTAAAGTCAAGATGTGGACTTTTGTGACATATGTCACAGAAGTCTAAAACGAGCTGTTTCTCGCCTACATGTGTTCGTACCAGGAGAGTTTCTGCATGTGCGCTCGTAGAGTTGTGGGGTTTTGATATTTAATATGAAGTGGTGAAGGTATTTGTTAGACAAAAGTCCATTTTGTCCCGTGTGACTCCTTTAATGATGCTGGTCGGTGGTGGGGGGGGGGTATGTGGTGACAGCTGAGGACAGACTGGCTTCATGACCACTTGTTAAAAGATGCTGCACCTCAGCTGCTAACCAGCTCTGAATTACCCACGGGACAGAGAGGAGCTATTCAGAGAGGCGACGGGACAACTGAAAATAGAACCGTGTGTGTGTGTGTGTGTGTGTGTGTGTGTGTGTGTGTGTGTGTGTGTGTGTGTGTGTGTGTGTGTGTGTGTGTGTGTGTGTGTGTGTGTGTGTGTGTGTTCTGTCCCGTTTTGGCTCTTCTGGCAGCTGTGAGGAGATTAGAGCCATCAGGTTGACTTCACGTCGCACATAGTGCCACATGTCACAGTGTCCAGCTTTTCATGACGACTTTAAATGGAAGAATTGTAGATTTAAACCTGAGATTAATCACTTTTTATCAAATTAATCTGTCTGATCTAACAGAGTGAATAATGAGAGCAAATAATAATCATAGTGTTGATGAAGCCCTCTCTCCAACCAGAACAATGAGGAGGGTACTCAGAGAGCGTAAACTCCAGCCAAGGATCAACAGTCCTCTATGTATGAGGTGTCTGTTAGCATTAGCTTTGTTTGGTCCTGATTGCTGACCTTTGATCCTGACTTAAACGTGAAACACATAAATACTGCGCTATGTCGCACCTTTCATCCTGATCACTTATCTTTGTTCAGGTTCCTGACCTTTGATCTGAATCACTGACTTTAGATCCTGATTCTCAAAATTTGATCTTGACCTTTGATCCTTTTATCCTAATTGCTGATCTAATTCCAATAGCCAAACATCTAACTTCCTCGACAACCTTTTAAAACCAGATTTATTTATAAAGCACTTTACATTAAAAGGCAAATATCAAAGTGCTTTGATCCTGATTGTTCACCTTTGATCTGCACAACTGAGCTTTAATCCTGATCACTGAACTTTGATTCCGATTGCTGAGCACCCCCCGGAGGGGAAGGGGGAGGTGAGCTCACGCCAACACGGAGAGAACATGCAAACTCCACACAGAAATGACAAAGCGGGAAGTGATCCCACAACCTTCTTGCTGTGAGGCAACAGTGCTAGCCACTAAGCCATTAAAGAAACTGATGAGGGTGGTGATATGTGCAGGTGAAGGTCTCATAAGAACATTTCTTTCTTTAGCAGAAGGCCATCTGAGAAAACATCAAACATGTGTGACGACGATGAGACCACCGCCCTGGTGTGTGACAATGGCTCTGGCCTGGTCAAGGCTGGGTTTGCTGGTGATGACGCTCCCCGTGCCGTCTTCCCATCCATTGTTGGCCGTCCCCGTCACCAGGTCCGAATCCTGAGACGACATCTGCACCACTGTTGGTCACATGATCACATGTGATCCTCGTCTTTGTCCAGTCAGACGTGCTGAGGTGTGTTTGATTGTTTCCAGGGTGTGATGGTGGGTATGGGTCAGAAGGACAGCTACGTGGGAGACGAGGCCCAGAGCAAGAGGGGTATCCTGACTCTGAAGTACCCCATCGAGCATGGTATCATCACCAACTGGGATGACATGGAGAAGGTGAGAAGTGAGGATGCAAAGCTTTATTAAACTCACTTCAAAAAGTTGAATATATGTTGCACATCCTTATCACTAATCCCCAGCAAGTCTTATGAGCTGGCTGTTCTATGACCAGTTATGCTCAAATGTGAATTATAAAAGGAAAAATTTGGTGCTGCTCTAGCACTTGATTCTGGTACTGAGTGTAAACGCATGTTAAATATACCACATATACACTGGTGCTGAACATTAAAATACACTGGTGCAGAGAAGGATTTTAAAATAAGAAAACAAGACACATTCAGTGGCATGGAAATGTACATGTATCCATCCCCTGACTTGTAAATAAAACTGGCTGTAAAAGTGATGATTTGTACTCAAGACAATCTTCAGATTTAATTTATCCAATTACTTATGAGCCATGAAAATGGAGAGACAGAAACGACTGTAATTCATTAGTGATATTTTTTGATTAATATTAAATAGTTTGTTTGTTTGTTTTTTTTGCCTAATATGTATGACTTAATATGGCCTCCACAAAATGTATGGTGGCCATCACAGGCTGATATGAATGTGAAAGTGAAAATGTGATATGAAAGTTTTTGACCCAATGAAGAGGTTCAAAAACTAAAAATGCTCCAGTCATATTGAAGAGTATGCCACATAATTGATCTGATCATAAAGGTTCCAAAAGTGTATAGTTTGGACTATGTATAACTGAATGTTGTGGAGTTATACAGGGGTCAAAAGTTTAAAATCACTTTGAAATTTTGCCAATTTTAAAGTGATGCAAATTTAGATTGGATTAGATAGAACTTTGTTAATCCTTTGGGAAGACTCCCAGTATTGTATATCAGCACACAGGGCAAGAAGCACACAGAGTATCAAAAGTAGAAATAAAAACGATTTGGAAAGTATAAATATCAGAAATACTGCTCGCTACTGTCTTACTTGCGGCTACTGTTCCTCTCCTTCCTGTCCTCTGTCTTCCTGTTACTCCTCCTCCCTTGAGTTTGGAGTTTTCTGTGTAATCCTTCATTGGCTCCTCACTGGCTGTAGTTACCGCCACGTCATGGCCACCATACATGGTAGATAGAAATGGAATACTGAGGCTGGATTGTCAGTGTTATGAAAACCTGCTTGGCCTATTGACAAAAAAAAAACCTTTGAATCAAGACAATAAAAGCTCACCTTATTTCATTTAAACTCCACTTTGATGGCACACAGATTGTCCAAATACTTACGGGCTTGACTATAAAAACACACACGAGGCAGCTGATGAAGATCAGCCAGTAAGCTGTGACTTCAGTGTTCTGCCTGAACTGCTGGTAAGTCTTCATCCATGTGCTGGTTTGACAGATCTGGCACCACACTTTCTACAACGAGCTGCGTGTGGCCCCAGAGGAGCACCCCACCCTCCTGACCGAGGCGCCCCTGAACCCCAAGGCCAACAGGGAGAAGATGACCCAGATCATGTTTGAGACCTTCAACGTCCCTGCCATGTATGTGGCCATTCAGGCAGTTCTGTCGCTGTACGCCTCCGGTCGTACCACTGGTGGGTCTCCATCCTGGACTCTGAAACATCCTGGTCCGAATGGTGTCTTCAGGGGCTCCTGTTTTTGTCTGAACAGGTATCGTGCTGGACTCTGGGGATGGTGTGACCCACAACGTGCCCATCTATGAGGGTTACGCTCTTCCTCACGCCATCATGCGTCTGGATCTGGCCGGTCGTGACCTGACTGACTACCTGATGAAGATCTTGACTGAGCGTGGCTACTCCTTTGTTACCACAGGTGAGGAGACCTCAGATGATGCACGCAAACACGTCAACATAACTTTATATATTTTTTCTCGTGAATTGCTGAGAACCTGCAGAATATTTTACTCTTCTTCATCTCTTCAGCTGAGCGTGAGATTGTGCGTGACATCAAGGAAAAGCTCTGCTATGTGGCTTTGGACTTCGAGAACGAGATGGCCACGGCCGCCTCCTCCTCCTCGCTGGAGAAGAGCTACGAGCTGCCCGATGGACAGGTCATCACCATTGGCAACGAGCGTTTCCGCTGCCCCGAGACTCTCTTCCAGCCTTCCTTCATCGGTAAGTGACAGCGGATCACAGCTGCCCCCAACCCAACTCCCAGACATCCTGCAGCTCATGTTCCTCAGTGATGAGGTTTCATGTTAACAGCGAGGTCAGGTCAGGTAAGGTCAGGTCAGGTCAGGTCGAGGTTCATACGCTGTGGTTACCTCATGTGCGTGTAACCACTTCTTGTCTGAATCCCTTTTATCATGTTTTTTTTGTTGTTGTTGTTGTTACAGTGGCGGATCTACAGGGTGGTTAAGGAGGTTGTAACCCCCCCCACCCCACCCCACCCCACTTCACTGATCAAAATCTTTATCACTGTTTATGCAAATAGTTACATATAGTTTATAAAACAAATACCAGCAACATTTAATGTTCTTGACAGTTGCCAAAGCTTAACAATAAGAAAACAAGATATTTTGCTTCATACACGGCCAATCAGATTTACCGTAAAGTGCTGCACACCTCCGACTTTACCTGAACTAAAAACACAAACACAAAATACAACTGTTTACAGCCACTTTTTAAACTGTACTTTATTCATATGTTTACATTTATACACACACACAGACACAGACACACGCACACATATATATGTGTATATACACATATACATTTTTGCACTACTGCAATTTCATTCTAACCAGCCCCTGTACAATCACAATAAAGACTATTCTATTCTATTCTACTTTATTCTACTCTACTCTATTCTATTCTACTTTATTCTACTCTATTCTATTCTACTCTATTCTATTCTATTCTATTCCATTCTACTCTATTCAACTCTATTCTCTTCTACTCTTTTCAACTATATTCTCTTCTACTCTACTCTATTCTATTCTAGTCTATTCTATTCTACTCTATTCTAATCTATTATATTCTACTCTATTCTAATCTATTCTAGTCTAGTCTAGTCTGTTCTACTCTACTCTATTCTATTCTACTCTACTCTATTCAACTCTGTTCTCTTCTACTCTATTCTCTTCTACTCTATTCAACTCTATTCTCTTCTACTCTATTCTAATCTATTATATTCTACTCTATTCTAATCTATTCTATTTACTCTATTCTGTTCTACTCTATTCTAATCTATTCTATTCAATTCTATTCTATTCTATTCTACTCAACTCTATTCTATTCTATTCAGCTCTATTCTATTCAACTTTATTCTATTCTACTCTATTCTAATCTATTCTATTCTATTCTACTCTATTCTCTTCTACTCTATTCAACTCTATTATCTTCTACTCTATTCTAATCTATTCTATTCTACTTTATTCTACTCCATTCTATCTATTCTATTCTATTCTATTCTATATACTACTCGATTATTTTCTATTCTACTCAACTATATTCTATTCTACTGTACTCTATTCTACTCTGTTCTATTCTATTTTAATCTATTCTAGTCTATTCTAGTCTATTCTACTCTATTCAACTCTATTCTCTTCTACTCTATTCTCTTCTACTCTATTCAACTCTATTCTACTCAACTCTATTCTATTCTACTCTATTCTAATCAACTCTATTCTATTCCACTATATTCTGTTCAGTTCTGTTCTGTTCTATTCTGTTCTAACTTTGATCCGTCTGCTGTGCTCAGGTATGGAGTCCGCTGGCATCCATGAGACGGCGTACAACAGCATCATGAAGTGCGACATCGACATCCGCAAGGACCTGTACGCGAACAACGTGCTGTCCGGCGGCACGACCATGTACCCTGGTATCGCTGACCGTATGCAGAAGGAGATCACTGCCCTGGCCCCGAGCACCATGAAGATCAAGGTGAGTCTGCACAGCAGCAGAGACGCTGTTGTTCGCTGTCACCGGAATCGAACACGGTTACTGAGCAGCCTTTGCCCCCACCTCCTCTGCAGATCATCGCTCCTCCTGAGAGGAAATACTCCGTCTGGATCGGCGGCTCCATCCTGGCTTCCCTGTCCACCTTCCAGCAAATGTGGATCAGCAAGCAGGAATACGATGAGGCCGGACCCTCCATCGTGCACAGAAAGTGCTTCTAAATGTCCAAAAAAGCACCAAAACACCGACTGCCCTTGCTGCTCTCCCCTCTGGATTTCTACTGTGCCTTTTGCTGTATATACATGTAATATTTTAATAAAAATAGTGACTTTTCACACTGAGCTGGAGTGTTTTTTCTAGGAGAGTCATGTAGATGTGCAGCATGTAGAACGTGACACGAGGCAGATCAGTTTATTCTTAAAAAGGATCAGACCAAAAACAATCTATTAGTTCTTTGTTGACTAGTTTATATGTAGATGCTTTCAGCTGCTATTAAGTTCAAACCATCAACAAGGCTGAAGAATGTTCTGTCTCCCATCTTTTAAAAAATGCTTTTAAAATTACTGACTCCACATTTTTTAACTTTTGATGCTTCTGTTCATCACCATCTCCAGTGTAAAAGCCAAAACTTATATATATATATAATTCCAGATTGATTCCAGATTTTATGTTACAGCCTTAATCCAGAATGGATGAAATTCCTTTTTTCCTCAAAATTCTACACACAATACCCCATAATGACAATGTAAAAAAAAAGTTTTCTTTTGTTTTCTTTTGGGTTTTTTTTTTTTTGTATGTTTGTTTAGATTTTTGCAAATTTCTTAAAAATGTTTTAAAAACTAAGAAATCACATGCACATAAGTATTCACAGCCTCTATCATGAAATAGTAGAGACGCTTGAATCTTTGACTGGACTGGGTTACTTGATGCGAGGACGTTTCCCTTCAAATCGCAGAAGCTTCCTCAGCTAAAATTCTTGCTCTGGTGGTCTGACTTCTGTCTTGACTCTTGAAGAGAAGAATAATCAGAAGTCACAAAAGCTGGAGTTTTAAACCTAACCAGACCCCTCCTACCGAGAGGCAGACTGCTATAGGCTAGTGACTAAACAATAGGTCTAATTAGCACCTATTGTGCTCTAGTTAACACCCTCCTAATGACAGGGCAACTGTCCCTCCTAATGATGGGACGGACCCTCTCCTGATGGTTCCCTTGACAACTCTGCTGATGACGTGAATGACTCATTACCATGAACAAAAGACTGAAACTGCTTTGACCTGAGTACCCCATTGTAAACAGGGGATAAACCGTGTCTCAGACCCCCTCCCCGGTCTGATACACGCTTTATCCCCTGTTAAGTCAAAGGAATTGTCTGTAGACCTCCGAGACAGGATTGCCTCCAGGCACAAATCTGGGGACGGGTACAGAAACATTTCTGTTTCTTTGTCAGAGCTTGAGCATTCCTCTGTGGAGAGAGGAGAACCTTCCAGAAGGACAACAATCAGGCCTGTATGGTAGAGTGGCCAGACGGAAGCCACTCCTTAGTAAAAGGCACATGGCAGCCCACCTGGAGTTTGACAAAAGGCACCTGAAGGACTCTCAGACCAGGAGAAACAAAATTCTCTGGTCTGATGAGACAAAGGTTGAACTCTTTGGTGTCATGTTTGGAGGAAACCAGGCACCATCCCTACAGTGAAGCATGGTGGTGGCAGCATCATGCTGTGGGGATGTTTTTCACAACAGGAACTGGGAGACTAGTCAGGATTGAGGGAAAGATGAATGCAGCAATGTACAGAGACATCCTGGATGAAAACATGCTCCAGAGCACTCTTGACCTCAGACAGGGTGACGGTTCATCTTTCAGCAGTACAATGACCCTAAGCACACACCCAAGAAATCAAAGGAGTGGCTTCAGAACAACTCTGTGAATGTCCTTGAGTGGCCCAGCCAGAGCCCAGACCTGAATCAGATTAAACATCTCTGGAGAGATCTGAAAATGTCTGTGCACCGACGCTCCCCATCCAACCTGATGGAGCTCGAGAGGTGCTGCAAAGAGGAATGGACCAAACTGCCCAAAGATAGGTGCACCAAGCTTGTGGCATCATATTCAAGGAGACTTGAGGCTGGAATTGCTGCCAAAGGTGCATCAACAACGTACTGAGCAAAGGGTGTGAATACTTATGTACGTGTGATTAACCACTTTTCCACCACAGCTATCCAATAACAAATAGTAATAATAGGTGGCACAGTGGTGTTGTGCTTAGCACTGTTGCCTCATGGCAAAAACATTCTGGGTTCACTTCCCGCCTGGTTCTTTCTGTGTTGAGTTTTCATGTTTGCGTGGTTTCCTCCAGGTGCTCCCACTTCCTCCAACTTCCAAAGGCATGGAGTTTAGGTGAACTGGAGACTCCAAATTGACCGCAGGTGTGCGTGAGAGTTTGAATCTGTCTGTCTGTGGTCCTGAGACAGACTGGTGTCCTGTTAAGGGCGCACCGTCTCACGCCCTATGACTGCTGGGATAGGCTCCACACTCCCTGTGACCTTTGACTGAGCTGGTGTAGAAGATAGATGAATAATAATAACACCAAATAGACTGAGTTCTAACAGCTCTGCAAGAATGCATAACAATATTTTTTGTAAAAATGCAACCAAAGAAATATTGATTTTGTTCTTTTGTTTTGTTTTGCCGTGACCCTTATTTAGAGTACGCAAGTATAGAAAATGGATGGATGGATGCTTTTAAAAAAAAATGTTAAGGAAATTCATTTTCATTGAGAAAATGCATATTTACGACAGTGCCTGTGTGACTTGAATGCAGCATGTCTTCCCTGAGCCACAGGTGAGGTTGATGAACATAATGAAGGTTGCTTCCTTCATTTGTCAGTCCGTGAGTCAGGGAGCCTGTTGGTGCAGCTGAAGTGTGATTGTTTGAGTTAAAAAAAAAATTAAAAAAAGTCATGAAGTTTGTGGACAAAAACATGATCCGGTTTCACCTTGATGTCATCCACGGGATACCTGTGAAGTGTGTTGAGAAGAAGCGAGACAAGATATTTGTAGGTGGTTCTAAGGTGTTTGGTGTTCCTCTGGAGAACCTGCAGAGGTGTTACATCCCTGAGTTCGGGCTGGTACCCTGGTGAGTGGAAATGTGGTGTTGATACATTAAATCATATTTAAAGTGCTTTTGTTTCCAGTATGTGTGTGTGTGTGTGTCAGCTTCATGGTGGATGCTTGTTCAGTACTTCTGGAGCGTGCTGGGACTGTGGGACTCTTCAGAACTCCGGGCTCTCTGCCTCGCATCAGGACCATCAGGGTGAGACTTTAACTTACTGATTCATCATAAACAGAATATTGCCAGGGGCGGCTCTAGCTTTTTGGGGGGAGTGGGGGGGGAGTGTTGCAACTTGGTTGGCTATACCAAAGGCCCCCTCCTACTACTAGTGTGTCTGGAAGCATATCTGCAGCCTTTTTTCCTGCATTTTAAGGTAATCTCCAAAAGAAAAATTCTGATTCAAGTCAATGTTCTAAAGCATTTTTTATTTTAAAAGCTGGAATTCTTGTAATTTTACATACAGCAGTCATGCAGCCTTTGTTTATGCTCCACCTGTTCTCTATCTTGTCACACCCCCTGTAGGTCTGCTGCTCTCTTATCAAACTTATTTTAAGGGGCCCTATCTTGTAGATAAGAGTATTTAACTACATTCTGTTGAAAACTAAGTGATGGATCACCTTAACAGTGGCGTTAAGTGACATGCATCATGTGTTTTTAAAAATAAATCTGAAACTTAATGTTGTTGTCAGATACAGCTGATGGTTTACAGCCCAAAAGCTGTTCAAAACATGCCTAAATGCACACAGCTGTAGAATGTAGTTATTTAATATATAAAAGTGAAACACAAAGTATGCCGTGCAGCAGATGTATAATCTGATGGCAATAAAATGTTTCATTTGTTTGCCTTGCTGCACCTGACCTGCAATACCTCCACACCCCTCGCTTTGGGAACCACTGCACCAGCATTTGCTGCCGCTTTGCCTGACTGTAGCATGATCTTTGTGCTGTGTGATGGTTTTCTCTGGTCATCTGACTCGTGTTGCACTTCCTGTGACCTCAGGCCAAGCTGAATTGCGGCGAGGCGTGTGTGCACACGGCTCCGCCCTATGACGTGGCCACGCTCATCAAACAGTTCTGCAGGGAGCTGCCGGAACCTTTGTTTCCACCTGAGCTCCACGCGGCCCTCCTCGAGGCCCAGGCGCTGCCTGCGCTGCAGGACAGACGCTCCGCCCTCCAGCTGCTGTCCTGCCTGCTGCCTGCGAGACATGCCTCCTGTCTCCATTATCTCTTTGACTTCCTCCACCGGGTTTCCCAGAGGTTTGCAAGACTAAATTTGGGGACAAAGCTAAATGGGCAGTTGTGCTTTGGAGTGTCCCTTACCAAAAAATAGCACTTATAAGTATATAAAAAGTAAACTAGACGTATACTTGAAATATACTTGCATATACTACTTCTTGGTAAGGAGTAGGAAATGAATAAGCTGTGATTCATAATGCTGGCTGTATACCGCAGTGTTTCTCAACCACTGGGTCATTGCTCAGTAGTGGGCTGTGAAGTGCCATCAAGTGGGCCACAAATCTTACAAGTTAACTGGAGCAAATATAGTACAATATTAAAGGTATAGTGCCACTAAATGTTAAATGGGCTGCATTTATATAGAGCTTTTCCATCTGCATCAGACACTCAAAGTGCTTTACAATAATGTCTCACTTGCACGATGATGTTAGGGTGCTGCTATACAAGGTTCTCACTACACCCCCGGGGGCAACTAGGGGATTAAGGACCTTGCCCAGGGGTCCTTAGTGTTTTTCCGATTGCTCCCAGTGTGTATTGAGCACCTTGTATGGCAGCACCCTGACATCGGGGTGAATGTGAGGCATAATTGTAAAGCGCTTTGAGCATCTGATGCAGATGGAAAAGCGCTATATAAATGCAGTCCATTTACCATTCTGATCAGGCTGGGATTTGAACCTAGGATCCTCTGGTCTCAAGCCCAATGCTTAACCACTAGACAATCACCTCCCCACTAGGATTTAAGATTTAAATTATAAAAAAATTTCTTCCACAACACTAATTTTATTCCGTAGCATTTAGGTTGGGGATTTATAGCATATTGCCAATATCATAAAATTCATGATGTCTGGAAACAATTTAGAATTTTGACCCCCGAGGGGTAGAAATTCAAGGGATCAGATGCTATGACCAAAATTTGGTAGCTTTGGAAGTGATTTATAAGAAATCTTATGGATGTTAACGTAAGATGATGGGTTGCAATAGCTCTGTTGATAGTGAGCTGTCTTGTGACCAATGCACCGGCGGTTCAAATCCAGCTCTCAACCAGTCAGAAATCTGCATATTGCTGTTGTGTCCTTGGGCAGGACACATAAGCCACCTTGCCTGTGTATGAATGAGGTGGTGGTTGGCGGGGCCGTAGATGCAGAATGGCAGCCATGCTTCCGCCAGTTTGCCCCACGGCAGCTGTCAATGTCAAATTTATTTATATAGCACATTTAATACAGAAAAACTGCCCAAAGTGCTGGACACACCCAAAAAATAATAAATAATAATAATAAAAACACAGCAGGAACAAAATGGCTAAAATGATAATCACAACCAAATCAGGAATCGGCTAGCTTGAGTCGAAAGCCAGAGCAAACAAATGACTTGAAAATGTTTAAAGACGGGGCCATACGGACATTCAAAGGAAGCCTGTTCCAGAGTCTCGGAGCCGCCACTGAAAATGCACGGTCTCCCCTGGTTTTCAGCCGGGATCGCAGCACTTCCAGTCAGTTGATTGGCCGATCTCATGTTTCGACCTGGAGCATGAACCGACAGAAGCTCGGAGAGGTAAAAGGGAGCCAAACCATTTAAACATTTAAAAACCAACAGCAAAAATTTGAAATGAATCCTGTAACTGACTGGAAGCCAGTGCAGGGAGGCCAATACAGGAGTTATGTGGTCCCGCTTTCTGGTGCCCGTAAGCAACCGCGCTGCGGCGTTTTGGACCAATTGCAGATGGTGAATGGACATTTGATCTAGCCCACAATACAGGGAGTTACAGTAGTCCAAACGACAAGTGACAAAAGCATGAATCACTCTCTCCAAGTCAGCCCGGGGCAAATAAGTAGGATTTAACTTTACCCAAGAGACGAAGCTGAAAAAAGCTAGACTTGATTACAGAGTTAACTTGCTTTTCAAATTTAAAAGAACTGTCAAAGACAACACCAAGATTCTTTACAGATGGGTGGCAGTGGTTACTCAGAGCCCAGAGCAGTGGCATCAAATGAGTTCACAAATACCACAATCTCAGTTTTAGTCATTCAGATTAAGACAATTATGGGTCAACCAGTCCTTCACTTCCTTCAAACAATTATTCAAAAGTTTAAAATGGTCTCTGCCCAGGTACAGCGGAAGATAAATTTGCAGATCATCTGCAAAGCAGTGAAAAGGAATATTATATTTTCTAAAAACTGACCCAAGTGGCAGCATATACAGAGAAAACAAAGGACCCAAAATGGAACCCTGTGGTACTCCGCATTTTAGTGGGGCAACGTCAGATGAATAAGGGCCAAGGTGCACAGCTGTAGAGTGTAGCTGTGTAAGCTACGAGTGTAGCTGTGGCTACACTCGTAGCTTACCACCACCAGTGTGTGTGACTGAATAATGCAACTTTGGATGTCGTGAAAAGTGCTCTATAAATCAGTCATTATTATTATTATAAGATGTGTCCCAGGTTATCGCAAAACCTCCTGCATCCGCACATGTGCTTCTTCCTGTAGTCAGTCTGCATGATGGCAATAAAGGAAAAGACAATATTCACTATGGAATTTCCCCTCAGATAAAAGTCCTCCTCATTAAAATGAGTTGTAACATGTTACAAAGTAAACCTACATTATAATATTTGGACTTTGGTAGAAAATACATTTTCTCAGTTTAGTGAAATTTGAAAGGTCCTATAGCTTTAAAATTACAGCATTCATTTAATTTATGATGGAAATATTATAAACCTAATATATAGCATGACTATTAAAATAAAGATTTCTCTTTATTCTTGTCCTCCCATCTATAAGACGGAGTGACGTTGTAGTCCATTAATGCAGTTTACAATAGATCATTAGAATAGATTAGTCAAAATGGATCTCTTTAAATTGCTCCCAACTCATTCAAAGTACATCTAGGATGGCTTTAAAGTATGGAAAAGTTGAGAAATCGTGCTCGGCTTAATATGGTGAGTTTCAACAAATGAGTGCATGGCATAAATATCAATTTTCTGCAACTAAACTCTTTCAAAATGTAGTTTGTACTGCTAGAAGTTGTGCTCATGTCACACATTTGACTAGCAGGCTGTTAAAGAAAATGCACTGGAAAATGAGAATAGTTGAACCAACTTCAAAAAGTGTTACAATTGGTAAAGCCTGAATGAATTAAGTTGTATGAACTTAAGTTTATAAGTTAGATTGATCTAACTCACAAAATTAAGTTCAAACAACTTAATTCATTCAGGCTTTACCAACTGTAACACTTTTTGAAGTTGGCTCTTAGGGTGGTTGTAGTTGACATATGTGGTAATGTTGACCAGTTTTAACCATAGCTGGAGTTTATCACTAACTGTTGCCATTAACCAGTTTGAGTGGTCACTGTTTGCTAACAAAATGTCTAATCCATGGATCAAAGAATTTTTCCACTTAAGGGAACTGAATGACAATTACAATCCAGCATCCATGCCTCCCCCTGCAATTCTCCTGATGATCTTGGAAAATTCATCATGAAGATTGAGCCCAGATCTTTAGTGAATGTGCCATCTGAAAACTTGACAGATTATTAATAGCTGCACGATTAATGGGCTCCAAGTTCCAGCAGATTCAACTTTGTCTCTCTGTGGGTTTTGTAAATCACCTGGGTATTAATCTCATAACATGCTGGTGTTAATGTTCTGCCTCATGTGCTGTCAGATGTCCTGAAAACCTGATGACCAGCTCCAACCTGGCAACAGTCTTTGCTCCATGTCTTTTGCCACCTCCCAACAAGACAGAAATGTCTGAAGGACGCCTCACGCTTCGAGTCCTCGTGCTTCAAACATTTATTGAGAATCCCGACTTATTTGGTAATAAACTGGTCTTTAACCCTTTAAACTGATACTTTAATCTGTCTGGACCTGATATCAGTGTTTGGATCTTCTGTCTACTAGGTGTGATCCCAAAGGCGGTGTTGGACAGTATAGACTTCCTGAAGTTCTATCTGAAAGAAAACCAGCCAAAGATCGCTACTAGAAAGAGACACAGTTTGAAAGGTAAAGACTGAACTGGACTGTTGGCTTTTCAGAACTCGTGAGCTAAAGTCGTCTTGTCCGCTTGCAGTGATGCGATCTTTTAAAATGGCACCATGGATACATGGCAGGACCAAGGTGAAGTCTCCACTCCGTGAGCAGGTGCAAGAGTCCACTCCAGACAGACCAAAGCTCAGACGAAGTCTTGGTCTAGAGACCTTCCCCAACGTCCAGCTGTTTAGGACCTGCGTACCTTCTGCAGGTAAGATGACTATACTGGTAATGATTAAATAAAATGGTGCACCATTAAAAACAAAATTCTTTGTAGATCAAGAGTCAAGACCAGCAACAACTTCCTTGTACAGTTTCAGCCCCGTTGGCAAAGAGACGGTCAAGGTGCTGCAGGACCGACTGAAAAGGTGAACTATAGTTTCCCTGGACTCAGACACCAGCTGGAATCACGCACGTAAATATGATTGTTTTAACTTCTATTGAACTGCTGCCCCCAGAGATCTGCATGTTCATTTCCAAGGCTCATCAGAAGACACGATGCAGACGGTGACCCAATGTCTCACAAGCTGGAGAAGACGGTCTTCACTCTAACGCTGAGCCGTGATGTAGCCTCAGGACAATTCAACATCTAACTTTTGTACGTAATCGGAGAAGTGAGTTTTTTCCTTTGTTTTAAACATTGTGATGTGTCCTCTGTTTTTAATAAATTCTTTTTTTCAACATTTGTGTAATTGAATCTTGCGTATTTGTAGAAAACTAGATGACCTGAGGTGCAACGCTCAGCCTCCGAATGGGTTAGTTAGTCCAGATGACAGGGTGTCTTAACTCTAATATCTGAAGTCACACCACCTTATTGACTGTTTGAAATATCAGCAAAATGCAGCAGCTTCCCCATTCATTCATCTTCTACCGCTTAGTCCAATTAAGGGTCGTGGGGATAGGCTCACTGGGCTTGCCTCTACTGGTGGTTGCTTGCCTCTACTGGTGGTTGGCTCTCACTGCGGTATTGTATCACTTCCTGTTCCGGAGCACTGCGGTGTTTTTCTGTATCTGTTAGCTGTTTAATCTGCAGTTAGATTGATCTAGTTAACTAGATAACGATTTGTTTCACAGTGTAATCTTCACGTGCCTTAACTAAAGCACTCCCTCTGCTGAATCACCTCTAAATTATTTACACATTATTCACTTTGTGTTTTTAGGAATCCGCTAGCTTAGCGCAGCTACTAGCTCTTAGCCAGTTTAGCATGGCGACTTCTCCTGTCTCTCCCGCACTTTTCTGCTCTGGATGTGAAATGTTTAGTTATTCCTCAGCCTCCTTTAGCAGTAATGGTACTTGTAATAAGTGTAGCTTATTCGTAGCTTTGGAGGCCAGGCTGGGTGAATTGGAGACTCGGCTCCGCACCGTGGAAAATTCTACAGCTAGCCAGGCCCCTGTAGTCAGTGCAGATCAAGGTAGCTTAGCCACCGTTAGTTTCCCTCTGGCAGATCCCGAGCAGCCGGGAAAGCAGGCCGACTGGGTGACTGTGAGGAGGAAGCGTAGCCCTAAACAGAAGCCCCGTGTACACCGCCAACCTGTTCACATTTCTAGCCATTTTCCCCACTCTACGACACACCCGCCAAGGATCAAACTCTGGTTATTGGTGACTCTGTTTTGAGAAATGTGAAGTTAGCAACACCAGCAACCATAGTCAATTGTCTTCCGGGGGCCAGAGCAGGCGACAATAAGGGAAATTTGAAACTGCTGGCTAAGCGTAAATTTGGTAAGATTGTAATTCACGTCGGCAGTAATGACACCCGGTTACGCCAATCGGCGGTCACTAAAATTAACATTGAATCGGTGTGTAACTGTAGTTTTCTCTGGGCCCCTCCCCATTATTGTACTTGGCCCCACAAATCTTAGAAACATGGTGTCTAACCAGATCCTTAATCTGGATGGCATTACCCTGACCTCTAGTAATACTGTGAGAAATCTTGGAGTCATTTTTGATCAGGATATGTCATTCAATATGCATATTAAACAAATATGTAGGACTGCTTTTTTGCATTTGCGCAATATCTCTAAAATTAGAAAGGTCTTGTCTCAGAGTGATACTGAAAAACTAATTCATGCATTTATTTCCTCTAGGCTGGACTATTGTAATTCATTATCAGGTTGTCCTAAAAGTTCCCTGAAAAGCCTTCAGTTAATTCAAAATGCTGCAGCTAGAATACTAACGGGGACTAGGAGAGAGCATATCTCACCCATATTGGCCTCTCTTCATTGGCTTCCTGTTAATTCTAGAATAGAATTTAAAATTCTTCTTCTTACTTATAAGGTTTTGAATAATTAGGTCCCATCTTATCTTAGGGACCTCATAGTACCATATCACCCCAATAGATCGCTTCGCTCTCAGACTGCAGGCTTACTTGTAGTTCCTAGGGTTTGTGTTGTCTGTGAGGCTGCAGCTTTGCTCTTCTGGAAACAGCAAAAATGGATTTAAGTGGTCTCTGAACGCAATTGACACTATTTTTTCTACAAGACACTCGGGAGTGGAGGACCCGACCTGTCCTCCCGGGACACATGTGATGGACAGTTGGAGGAAATGGCAGGTCATGTGCCTTTACACGCTGTCTGTGGAGGACGTCGAAGATGTGTATATATTTGGCATGGTGGTGACCGGGTTTCTGCTGTGTGGAGCGGGCATAGTGCTGGTTTACCAGAAAATTAAGTGGAAGCGGCAATAATTGGCCCGTCCAGGCTGCCCCACATGATTGATTCGATTGGAAGGGCAGTGTCAGCTCAATCGGCGGGTGTTAACTGCGCGTTGGATACCATCTCCGAGAAGACTGCTGCGCTGGGAAACCGCATTGATGGTCAGTGATGACCACATCTCCTCTCCTAATTCAGATGTATTGGAAGCCACTGTCTGTCTCAGACTGTGGATTCTTCATGCATCTGCTAATCTGGATTTTCATTCGGCTTCCCAAAACACAGCTGCACTTCAAGGCCGCTGTGATGAAAACCTCCTGGAGAGGAGCAACGCTCATGCCTCACCCCCCTCGTCTCCCCCCGCCCTCAGCTTCTCCAGCTCTGACGTTGACTGTGGACTGTTCAAGGCTGGGCCCCTCCTCCCTCCAGATTGGTCGAACAAGGCTGTTGATGGCGCCTAAAGGCGGCCTCCGGGTGTTCTGTCTGATAACTGGACTCTTACAAATCTGTCGTCTCTCGTCCTGTTGTTGTGTGTGATCATTGTTTATTGTGCTGATGGTTTTTTTTCCTGCATTGCTGCATGATTCAATGCAGCAGCAATGAAGGTTTTTCTTTCCCAAGTTTTACCTTGTGTGTGTGCTTTTTTATGTGTTCATGTACCGGGCCGGCTTCGTTATGAGGCCGGTCAAGGTTTGCTCAGCCCTGCTGATGACCATAAGGCAGGATATACATCTGGAGCTGGTCGCTGGGCGCCTAAAGGCGACTTCTGCTCCTAACTGGCTATTAGGATGGGTTAAATGCAGTAATCACATTTCATTGTGCAGAGAACATGTTCCTTTGTGCATATGACAATAAAATTCTTTTGAATCCTTTGAAATGGACATCATGCCCTTAACTCGATCGGCATTACATCGCAATTCAGGAAAAAAGATCA